>NC_056734.1:638473818-638773818 GCF_019279795.1 Protopterus annectens | reverse complement strand
AGGGGACTCTATTCTCCGGCACACTGACATCCCACTCAACTGACTGAACAAGGAGAAGATCACTGTAAGCTGCCTGTCAGGTGGCAGGATCCACCACATAATGCAAGCACTAAGGTCACTCCAAAGCAGGTACAAGTATGACTCCGTCATTGTCCATGCAGGTGTGAATGCCATGAGACGTACCTCCCTGGACTACAAGAAATGAGACATAGAGCAGCTCTCTGATCATGTAGCCCAGGCTGGTATGACCCTGTCCTTGGGTAGCATCTTGCCCTCACCAAGAATGATGCCAGAGTATAAAGACAAAATGATCAGTTTCAACAATTGTCTACAGTATTGGTGTCATTCAATGGGGATCCAGTGTCTGTCAACCTGGGATGACATGCCCGACAAGCCACGTTGCTTCACTAGGGACAGCTTGCACCTGTCACCCTTAGACTTTCGTATACTGGCCATGCTTCTTGCCACCCCCATAGTGCATTTTTAGGCGAGGCTCAAAGGACAAACACACCTCCATAGACAACGCAAGGATACAAAATCTAAAGGTAATGGTACTCAATGCCAGACGTCTAAACTTCAAGATGCACCCACTTGAGGCTCTCCTCAGTATGGAGAATATTGATGTCTGTGCAGTTACAGAAACCTGGTTCAAGGCTCCTGAGAGCACCCCAGCACTACCAGGTTATAACTCATACCATGCGTTTCACACACAAACCTCGGACCGAAGCACAAAAGGAGGGGTAGTATCTATATTCATCAAAGATAACTACACCTCCAGGTTAGTGGCACTGCACGAAGCATCAGAAACCATCCATGTGCAACTAACAGCAGGCCAAACTGCCTTTCAGTTTGTAGCCTGCTACAGAACACCCTCCCTATTACAGGAACCCCACTTGGCATTCCTGAGAACACTGGAGAATATCAAGGTCTCTCCTAAAACTATGTTATTGGGTGACTTCAACTACCCAAACATTGACTGCAACAACTACTCATGCCCAAACACACTTGCCCAATGGTTCCTTGAAGTTATAAACTGTAATGCGATGGAACAACTGGTCACCACTCCCACAAGAGGGAACAACATATTGGACCTGGTCATCACCAACATGGGGACTCTATGTTCCACACCAGAGGTAAACCCCTCATTGGTAAGATCAGACCATTAACAAATTTCCATGGACATCCATATTTCGTCCCCACCCCCAGCCAAGGAAATCACTGTATAGAATTTCTCAAACGCCAACTTTGCACTTCTCAAGACTGAGGTGGAATCCTTCAAAGCCCATGGGCCAGAGGATAATAAAAGCCAATCCGCAGAATCCTTTACAAATGCATTCTATGAGTACCTGCAGGAATGCATGTATCGTGCTATCCCTAATAAAATGAAGACTCACTCCTCCAAAAACAGGAGACCTGTTTGGTGGACCCCAGCCATAAATAAGCTATACAACAGAAGGAATAAGCTACTACATGACAGAGCAAAATCCCAAAAATGGAAGTCATCTCTGATCAGTATTAGCAAGAAACTTCGATACCTCATAAAATCATCAAAGGCCAGTTTCCAAAGGGAAATTGCCCTAGACACTAAAGATAATCACAAGTCCTTCTTTAGTTATGTCCATAATATGGGTGGAAACTCCTAGATATGCTCTGAATTGTTGCATAATGGTACAAAATATATCGAAACTACAGACAGCCAACATCCTGGCAGACAGATTCAGCACAAACCTCTCCGCCCCTTCACCCACAAAGGAACAAACGCCTATCCCAACTGAATGTAACCTCCCTGACATCACAGATGCACAGTTGAAGGCTGCCCTCACCAAAGCAAAAAACACAGCAGCTATGGGACCAGACGGTGTCCCAGGCTGTGTCTTACACAAGCTCCAAGAAGAACTGAACCCTCACATTAAGTCACTGTTCAAACTTAGCCTTACTACAGGATATGTACCTGAATAATGGTGTACAGCTACAGTGGTTCCACTCCACAAAGGTGGTGCCACAACAGACCCTGGGAACTATTGCCGCATAAGCCTGACTAGTCTGGTCTGTACAGCTATGGAGCGTATTATCATGTCACTCATAAACAAAGACAATGGGAGCCTCCAGACACTGGACCCTACCCAATTCAGCTTTGTTAAGGGCAGATCCTGCCTCTTAAACCTAGTTGATTTCTTTGAAACAGTTACCAAAGCTATGGATGAGGGCACGGTAGTCCACACAGCCTACCTGGACCTCGCAAAAACGTTCAACACAATACCCCACTCGGACATCATACATAAGCTTAACAGCTTAAATATCAACCCCTATATCACAAGATGAGTTGCAAACTGGCTCAGGGATAGAACCCACATGGTCAGAATCGCAGGTGCCATGTCCGAATACAAACCAGTTACAAGTGGCATCCCACAGGGCTCAGTTTTGGGACCTCTCTGGTTTGGTATATACTTCTCTGAGGTTCAGGCTAACACGGGGGGATTATGGCTGACAAGGTTCGCAGATGACTGCAAACTGGGGGCCATAATCAACTCTCCAGCTGACACAAGCATCCTGCAGAAGGGTCTCACAGAGATGGATGTTTGGTGCTAGAGCCACAAGCTCGAGCTACATGCTAAAAAGTGCATAGTCATCCCCTTTGTGAAAAACAAGGTGCACACAAATTACCACATAGGTGGTAATCCATTAAGTACAGAAGTAGTAATTTGAGATTTGGGGACCAATGCAGATAGTAATCTCTCCTTTGATAATCAAATTGCCAAAGTGGTTACGAAGACCTTCTATATATGCCACCTTATCACAAAAGGGTTCGCATCTACATCAAGAGAGGTCATTGTGCCCCTCTACTCGTCAGTCATCAGCCCCATACTTGAATACAATGGCCCTTTTGGGATGTACCTTACCCGACACCTGCAGCACCTGGAGAGTCCCAAAAGTACCTCTCCAAGAGGATCATGGGCTACAAACAGATGTCATATGCAGCTCAACTAAGGAAACTCCAGCTCTACTCAGTTGCTTACTGCCTACTCAGAGGCAAAGTATGCCTGACATACAAAGCCATGTCAAAGCCAGAATTAATGGACATGCTCCACCTCAAAAATCCAAGTCCCTTAGAGATACATGTTCCAGGGACTTAAACCTCAGCACAAGAATAAAAAGGACATGCTGGAGGGACAGATTCATTTCCCAGAGGCTCCCCTCGATCTGGAATAGAATCCCAATTTATATTAGACATAGCCCCTCGATGACCCTCTTCAAGCCATATCTGGACACATGGATGGGAAATCGCAAATTCACCCCTGGGATCTCTTCTGTGTCCCTGCTAGACAGAGGCACAGCAAACTAATATTAAAGGGTACCTTCTGTGACCTAATTTACAAAGGCACAGTAGACTAATCTAATAGGGAGACGGACGCCAAATACACTCTGGGTAGGCTTATAAATGCCCTAGGGCAGATAGCCTAGTATCTACCTATGAACTTATGAACCTATAAGTTCCGCACCAAGCAGATGTAGGGACTCACACAGATGACCTGCACAGTTCAGATGCAGTAACTCCAGCTCTACTCAGTCACATACCACCTACTTGGATATGATGTGTGCCTGTTGTTTGCAGTAATACCCCACCCAGAATTAATGGACATGCTCCATCCGCCTCAGGATATCCAACTCCCTTGTAGCTACACACTCCAGGGACATATACCTCAGCACAGATGTTAATAGGACATGCTGGAGGGGCATATTCTTATCCCAGGGCCTCCACTCACTCCAGATTGTGATCACAGGTTTCACATAGGCAGAGCCACCCAATAACCACCTACAGGGGACATCTTGATGGCTGTATGGGTGATTGTATGTTTACCCATGGGATATCTTCTGTGTCCCTGCTACACAGAGGCACACTAGCCTAAACGTACATGGGTTATCTTGTGTGACCTACTATTCACTGGCACAGTGTAGTACTCTGACAGGGCTGCAAAAGCCAAACACACTCTGGCTAGGCTTGTACATGCCCTAGGGCAGATAGCCTACTATCGACCTTTGAACCTATGCTTCTGCTCGGGATGCACAATATTTATTGCTGATACTGTTTGCAAGTCTTTATCATCTTTGCTTTCCCAGTTTCTATGAACAACTTAGGTATCTGTGGAACATGTTTGATCATGACAAGGTTCCACTATATTATATAAGTGTCTCTTGTCATGTAACTGCGTGCACAGGGCAGATTGCTGGATAGTGAGAGGTTCCTGGGTTAACACATGCAACTGCCAGATATGTGTGGCCCACTGCTGTAGTCAGACATGGCCTAAAGTGTGTGAGCATGCCCAGTTCAGGCTTTCCATGTTTTGTTGCCTGACATATGTCTCATTTATTCAAGTGTGTGAGAATGCCCAGTGTGACCTTTCAGTATGTTGTGATCTGAAGTCCACTACATTTCTGGATGTGTGTGAACATGACCAATATTAACATTTATACTGTGTGTGTTGAAAGTCAAGTTCTGTTCTTACTGCAGGACTCACCTTTGTGTCATAACTAAACAGGGATTATGCTGTGCCTGCAGGGTTTCCATGAGATACTTTGCATAGACTTATCAACATCCCTTCATACTGGCTGAACAGTGCAGTGCTGTCATGGTTTAGTGGTTCAGTGCTTTAACTATGGTGCACAGTATCCTGGGTTCGAGGCCCATTACTGCTTTATATTTCCATACTGAGCAGACCAGACTGCTTAAGGGCCAGTTAAGCAAATATGAGCATGTTGGCTTTTGTTCTGCTATGCCTACTTAGACCAGGCTTGTCCGACATTGCTGTATATTCACCAACTTTGCTGGACATTGCCCAATATTACTCAACACTGACCACAGTTGCACTAGTTGGTGTGTGTATTCTGTTTGCATATACTATATGGTGGTAAATGCTGTATAGCACTACCTTAAATTGCTTGACACATGGCAATCATGCCTTAGGTGGTGCTGCAGGGCTGCCTATGTCGGATGCACATACTACACTCCCTGTACATGTTTGAAGCAGGTAGTGTCAACTTAGGCATCCCTTTTACTATATGTGTGGGTCAGAGAGCGGTATCATTTCCAGGGTTCCTACTGAGCCAGTGTATATGCTATGCGTTGCCTCTTTGCCAAGGCCAAAGCATACTGGGCACGCCACCTTCTGCCTACTGGGGCAGGCTCAGGTTGTTCCTCCTCCGAGTCACGCTCTGCCTGTGATGACCTTGGCAATGGTGGGGGGCTGTTTGGCCCAGGCCTATGCTGGTCCTGCTGCAGCTGTTTTCACAGGATCATATTATGTAGCATAGCACATACCATGACAATTTGGGTACATGTAGTTGGTGTGTACTGCAAGGCTCCACCAGATGTGTCCAGGCACCGGAACCGTGACTTGAGCAGCCCAAACACACGCTCGATTACATTTCGTGTTTGTGCGTGTGCCTCATTATGGCGTTCCTGTTCAGGTGTGTGTGCATTTCTGATGGGTGTCATCAGCCACGGCTCCAGTGCATAGCCAGCATCCCCCACTAGGTGACCATGTGGGATGTCCCCATTGGTAAATGTCTGGTACAGCTGCGTCAGATGCCAGATATGGGAATCATGGTAGCTTCCAGGGCAGCCAGCACACACATTCAGTATTATGCCCTGGGCATCACACATGACCTGGCAGTTGATGGAGGGGAAGCCCTTGTGGTTGAAGTAGACCCTACCCCGCTCACCGGCTGGTGCTTTGATGCGTATGTGCGTGCAGTCTATTGCACCCACATACTCAGGGTATGCCACTATTTGCTGGAAGAGATGCATATTACTGGCCAATACCTCATGGGCATTGGGGAAATATACATGATCACTGACATGTGCTGATATGACATCCAGAAACTGGTGCAGTACCCTGGATGCTGATGCCTGTGATATCTCCATCATATCAACAGTTGGTCTCTGGAAGGTACCTGTTGCTAGTATTCGTAGGCCAACACATACCTTGGTTTCCACTGGACTGGGTTCCCCTCTGTTGGTTCTGTGTGTGAGGCGTGGCCTGCACAGCTCATAAATTTGCTGCATGAGGTCTCTGTTCACTCTATAGCACTCCACTATCTCCAGCTCATATAGCTCTGGTAGGTTACCCTGGGCCTGTACACTCTTCTCCGTCTCCTCACTGGGGGTTGGTTGGTAGCATTCCCATTGTCACCACCCTCAGCATGTTGCATATGTTGGTTTATGACAGCAATGGCAGCCCCTAACATTTCTTTGTCTCAGTTAAGCCTTTTCAGTATTCACTTCTCTTAGCTTACTGCAGTGCTGCAGTGTCTCTGAGCAATACATGGTGAAAAGTTGTTTGCAGAGTTTTAAGTGCTGGGCTGGACTGGGCTGGTTTACTGCCTGTGTAATTGTCTGATTCTGATTATTTCCACCTGCTAGCTCTGCTGACTCTCCCTGGTTAACTTCCTACTGTTTGTTGTGCTTCCTTTTCTCTTTCCATTTCCTCAGGGGGGCAGCGCCACACACCCTAGCGCAGACGTGCGCACACATTATAACACGTGCGCACACAGGCTTAGACGGAGTTACACTAGCTAATTCCTGCTTAAACGCATGCACACCAGTGCAAACGCACTCACAATACTGTAAACTGCCTTATACATGCTTACTCCGGCTTAAACACGCACACTGAGGCTTACACACGCGCACACTGTCTTACTCGGGTTTACAGGCGCGCACACGCGCGCATACACGTTGCAAGCATTTTTACAAGAAACTTTAGTGATACCCACAGTGTGCACCTTCTATTTCTTGACTTTAGCTAGGATACCTGATGACACATCTCTTCCAGTGATGAGCAACTGACAGCTAACACATGCCACTCTGCTCCAATGAGCTTATCTTCTTTCATACATACCCCCTCCTGATGTCACCTATATCCTACTCTGTTACTCCCCTTATCCTAGTCTTACACTCCACTGACTGTGCTCATTTGCTATGTAGACTTGGGATTCACTATCCTTACCCTCATTTGCATAGGATTGCCTACTAATGCTTGGTTACATCTCTTAGACTGGGTTTTCCCCTTAGCAACCCCTACTCGGTAGCCATGTTGTCTTCAGCCTGCCATTGCCTTGCATTGTACATTACAAATACCCATAAAATCCACATTTGTGGGTTTTAATTTTTATTTTTCTGTTTTTTTAGAGTGCAGCCCGTTTGCACGAAGCTGCGCTATGCCTAAACATGGAAAATCGGAAAAAAAATAAATTCATTTTTTTTTTCATTTTGCATCGGAAAACATTGCCAATGGCCATATATTTGGCCATTGGCATGCTTCTTCTACTGGATGCAACCTTTATTTGAAGCTGTCATGGCTCCGTTTTGCTATTAGCAGAACGGTACTCAGTTGTCAACTGATTACATTTCTGCAGATAACACTACTCTTACTCGGACAGGTTCGGGTTTCCTAAATCGCAAATCTACCTCATTTGCATGCCTTTCAGCTGCAATTGAGGTAATTTGCATGTCCTGGCCCTGTCTGTGTAAGAGCCATTTTAGGAGCTCTCTTGCACGCCCTACAGGCTGTTCCTGGATCGCCCATCGGACATGATGGCTGCATGGAGTCTTACTCTACTCTTAGACTCTGTGCAAGCCATCGTGAATCTGGCCCATTCTGTTTTCACTTGTAGCCTCCAACATACAAATAAAATACAAACATGACCATCCTCCCTACCATCAAAATCCAAAACAACACACACACCAACAAAACACTAGAAATCTATGTTTAAGAGGGGGAGGGGCTCCGTTAGCCCCTCACACCCCTGCTAATTATATATATATCAACTCTGAGGTTGCACTACCATGAAAAAATACAAAAAGCCTGATGTAATGCACCCTACACTCCCATTACATACATTCATACAAATACCCACATGAAACACACATACTACACACCTACAAAAATCTCCAGTTTTAAAACTATCACACACAAACGTTCACCTACCTCCCCAACCTAATCCTAACATTACCCAACAAATTAAAATATAAAACATTTCTACACAAAACCCTTAAACACTATGCACCTACCTGAAGATTCTGCGCATAATCCTACATCACCCACCATATCTACATCCCAGAAACCAGCTATATCTTAAAGGGATAGCATAAAATTTAGAAAAGACCACACCACAAGTAATACACCATCGACATTCTAAGATTTGTTATTTTGAACTTTTGTTGGGATTGTCATCTCGAGATACTGAAATTCTATATTTCAGTATTTCAAGATTTGAAATCTACACTATATATATATATATATATATATATATATATATATATATATATATATATATATATATATAGATAGATATGTAGACAGATAGATATAGATATATAGATAGATAGAGGCTTACCCCCATACTTAAACTTTATAAAAGTAGTTACCTGTGTAAGTAAATTAGTTTAATTTTACATAATTGTTTCAGTGTTGTATGTTCTTCTGTATTTAAAATAAACATCTGTTTAAGGTTTTCCACAGCTTTAATTTTAGAATTGGAGAGTTGCTTACATGTTACGTTAGCTGCTGTATCAGTATTTCCTGGTCTGCATAGCAGGTTTATTAAGTAAGGTGAATACTTTTCTAAGATGTATAAATTTATGTTATGTGATCGAGTTTTAAAAGTTTGAAATTCTGACCATGTAAGTAGGAAGATAGATATAACTAGAGATAATAGTAGGTATAGGAAGTTATGAACTTGTATGTTGTAGCTAATTTGCTGTGAAAGTTAAATTTGTTTTATAAATGGTGTGGTGTACAGCAATTTATTTATAATGCTTTGAGTACCTTCTATTTATGTGTTTGGATATTTTGTAGATATGCTTTTGTACTTATTGTCTGAGGAGTGTTTTGGGTGTCAGTTGTGGCGAGTGATATGCGCAAGTTGTTTTTCAGTGTTACAAGGTTTGATGTTATGAGGTTCACTGTTGTATATTTTAGTTGTTTTCATATATCAGCTTTTTCGTCTCAGTATTGTCAGTTTTGGCATTTTGCTGATTTGAAAATTAAAAGTAGATCCATATATATATATATATATATATATATATATATATATATATATATATAAAGTTTACATGTCAGTCATGTAATTATTGACCATGAATATTTGATAAGTGAATGAATGTTTTACTGAGAAAAAATATATATATAAATGTGTTTTATCCATTGTGGCCACCCAGTAAACCTCCTACACCCCTGTTAAATATATCACATCCAAAACTACAATACAGTTGGGTAAGGGTAAATTCCCTGATACCTACTTTTGTTTCATCTCACATTGAAAAGACTCGTGATTTTCAAATAACTGTACCAGTACCAGATTTTCAGCAAAACCACTTCTCAACAAAAGATGGAAACCCGTATATATGTATATCTATATATGAAAATGTTAGAATTGTTATCAAGTTTATAGAGAAATTTAAGGTAGGGTATTATAATACAAACAGGAATTGCAATAGGAAGAAAGAGAAAAGTGAGCTTATGGGTTGGGAGGGTGGCCTAATGGTTAAGGTGTTTGCCTTACAAACACAAAGTGCAGGGTTTGAGTCTCACAAGGGATAATTAGCTAAGCTTAAAATGGCTCGAAAGGGCAGTTAGCTTAGTACTAAACTATAAACCTATGGTATATTTAGAGAGAAATCCAGGAGAGATAAATTGATAGAAGTACAAAACGGAGTAAAGAAGAGAGATTAAAGAGATGAAGGATATTTACAGGTACTTGTTCCCATTTAGTGATCTAGCTTATCCTGGTGTTGAGCAAGAGCATAGCCAGTTTTTGGCAAGGAAGTATTTCGTATGGTTTTGAATGATGGAAGGGATGCTGTTGAAATGATGGATACAGATAAGGAGTTCCAACATGGTATAAGAACAGAATACCCAGCAGATTTGATAGGTTTGTGGTCAGATAGGAATGTCGTAATACATCTGCATACTAAATTTAGCCTGAAAGAAGCTGGCAGTCCAAAACTTTTAGATATCTATTTTATCTCTATAGAATCAAAAACTTTGCATAAAATTGTTTTAGACTGTTAAATAGTCTGTGTACATATCAGCGTTCTCACTTTAAGCAGCATAGACTTTGTAAATAACTGCTCTACACTGTTAAGTAAAGAATTGTCAAATATTTATGTTTTTGGAGCATTAAGAAGCTAAAACACTGTTAATATAGTACTAAACTCTTTATATAATGTGAACTGTTATATTTGTGGAGGTTTTCTCCCTGGGCCTTCATTGAAAATGGGCCAGTTTTGTCCCAGTGGACAATTCTAGTAACCAAATCTCAATAAGTAAATAATAAATAAATGTTCATAAGGCATTTAATGGTATCAGCCATTGCCTCCTTCTGCACAGCATAGTTACTGTGTTCTTCACCACAGATCTACTGCAAAGATTTATAGTTATACTGGAAAAGGGAATCAAACTGCTAAGAGTGATGATACCGAGTCTTTCACATATCAGTTATTGGGAATGTCCAGAGAGCTCTGATATGTTCATCTCCTTGTAAAGTGATGTAAAACTTAATTTGGGTTTTTAAAGAACTCTTGTCATTGTCATCTCCTTTTTAAGAAAGATAAAGCTCCCTCAAGTTACCAAAGGGCTCTGCTCTTGGGGATCACATCTTAAACAAACGATGCAATATTTGTCCCTTTCCTTTTCCTTTGGATGTCAACAGAGCTCTGCTCTTGGTTCTCTCCTTTTTAGGTGGGGTGATCCAAAGGACTGGTCTGTTACCAGTTCAGTTGGATGTCTGCAAAGCCCTACTCTTAACCTCCTTACTTTTACTTACTTTATTATCACTATTTCAGAGCACTGTAGTGCAGCTAACCTGATTCAGTAAACAGAACACCATTCTTTATTTTTTTTGCATTCTCTAAAATGTCTTTTTTCTATTTTGACTGTGATCTCCCACTAATGAGTGAGCCTCCTGTAACCAGTCATCATTCTCTCCAAGAGGTGGGATACCTATGTCCCATTAATTTGTCAAGTGGTGAGAGGCATCAGTGCAGGGGATCAGGTATTTGTTTCTGTATGAACTTGTATTTATTCTACAAGTGCCAAAGGATGTCAAAGGGTAGGTATCCAATCCACTGATATGAGGGCTGCCATCAAAACCTGTTACAGATAAAGCTGTCAAAGTCCCAAGTGGCATCTTAGCAATACCTCTGAGCCTTCTCTGATCTTTGTTGGAAATCTAACACACACCATGCACACTAGGCATGCCTGCCCAGCTCTTTCCCTTGATAAAGTTGAGAAGGCATAGCCTCATCATTCATCTCTGGTTCCCTGTCATCTCCTCCAGGGCCCATGCTGCTAATCAAACTTAGTTCCAAGGTTCCTGATGGCATTGTTGCCGCTATACAATGCACTTACACTAGTGTAACCGTACATACCCTGATGAGGCTCCCATGTATGTTTGATGTATGGTCTCATAATGCCCAAATGCAAAAAAAATATGCTATGTAACCTGACAGTGTCGTAACCGTAAAGAAATATTTCATCTATGCTGTGACATCTGGCTATACCTCATCAGACTGCCAACAATTAAATTACATCCCTTTCTATCCTGGGTCAGTAACTAAAGAGATTCAGTCCTCACTACTGACTCCAATATGAGACTGTCACAAACAGAAGTAATATTTCACAATTTTACCCTAAGAGCACAAATGGAACAAGCTGTAATTTTCTGGGACTGGACTATATAATTCTGTCCATCCAAATATATTTTTTATTACACACTTCAGAGCAAATTGTCCAAGTTTAAGACCTTTGATACATCCACACTCAAAATCTCACACATCCAAACACTTCTGAGAAAGCCTGACACACACTTTCAGCTGTGTCTCTTTCTCAAATTAAATACAGAAATGTTGCCACCAATCAGAAGGTCTTCATGCCCTTCAAAAGGGGTATCCAATTCTGAAAATGAATTATCAAAATAAATGATAGCTTTGAGCAAAACAGCCAAGCCTCAAGGTTACCTGCGAAGTATCGAACAGGTAGAAGTATTCTCTAATCTCTAAAGAAAAACACTGGTTTGCAGCCATAATGTAAAATAATGGAAAAACATTTAATAATAAGCAAAAATGATTACAAAACTGAAAATCAATAACTCTCACTAAAGATTAGAATTCAAGCACCATAAATGTAAATCAAACTGCTGGATAGGAATCCATTATTCAAGAAACACTTAATTAACTAAACTTTCCTGAGCTAACTAAAGAAATATTGTGTCTGAGCTATGCTAAGATATAATAGCAAGGCCAAGGCAGGATTACAGTTTTTTTGTTGAATTCTCCTTTCTTGGTGTCTACTGACTGTGCCATACTTGACAAACTGCACAGCTTCACAGTCTCACCTGTCTTCAGCAGTCTCAGCTGTCTAATTTCAAAATATAACAGTTAGCTGTAAAAAATATTATTTTCCTGTCAATCAGCTGTTTAAATCATCTCCTAGCAACAAGGAACATTCCAATGACATCACTCACTGCTCAGCTTATTCGTTATAGTTTATTTTAGAATGTCCCTATCAAACATGCGCAGACAGGAATATATCAAAACAGTGACAGATTCTAAGCATTCTGTTTAAAAAGGAAAATACTCAACATTTTAAAACATATTTACATTTTCAAAATTTGGCATGCTGGCATACAATACACTTTAACCTGAGGATATGTACAGATCTTCTGCCAGACATACTAACACAGATGACAGTGTTTTCAGTTACTTCACATATGTACTCGTAGATCTACTTTAGTACCTGTATTGCCTAATTACTTCAATTTTAACAGGATCAGAAATGATCAAAACAAAGAAATCAGGTAATAGTCATTTTATTACAGTAAAATTAGACAATACATATAAAACAACATAGTACAACTTAAATAAAGCAATTTAGCATAGTATATCAAGAAATAACAGAATTAATACATCACTGATAAAGTTTCATCCTTGCCAACACTTCGACTGGGAAGCCCCCTTTCAGCCAGGCAGGAGTCTCTATTGGGAAAGTCCCTGGGCCGTGCATCCACTCCACACGTGAGGCTTATGTTTGACTGAGCAGAAAGTCCCATCTTTTAAAGGTTATGTGCATTGACACAAAAAGGATTAGCAAAGGTTATGTTCAAACAAAACATAGGCGTTGGCTGGACATGCAGGAATTCTCCAAGTAAGCCTGCTAGTTCCTGTGGTTACCTGAAAAGATCAAGGAATGTGCAAAACAAGTTATCTGTCAGGTCTCAGGGTCATGGAGCTTGTGCAAAAATAAGAAGGAATGTAAAAATGAAGTCATAAAATAGTTTCAAATTCAGGAAGGAATGTGAAAAACAAGTCATAAAATAACCTAATTCCCATAGTTACATAAAAAATAGATGAAAAAAACAGCATAAACAATATTAACCCTTTACTATATCAGTTTTACTGTACCAAGTCAGCAGTCAATTCACTTACACTCAAGGTACAGTATACCTTTTGTATCACATTCGTATCACAGTACCTTATTATGAGTCACTAGCTGCTTGATAACAGCTTCTGCAAACTCAAATTAGGAGATTAAAGGAAGCCATGGGTGTTGACATTTATGCGTCAGGTAAGGGAAATTTGCCAGAGTGTTGACCTATTTGACCAGTAGAGGAAATGATAACTGTAGTATTAGTACAAGTTGTAGTGAATAAATTTAACAATGATGAAATGGATTGTTTGGTTGAACAGCTATTAAACCGTTTGACTAGACTATGGTTCATGCTAGTAACTGGAGACTACGGAAAATGAAAATCTTTTGCACAACTGGCAATACTGCCAGAGGAGCTGAGATTGAAACTATATACAGTGCAGATGCAGAAAGAAACATAAACAGAACTACAAATTAATGTTTTTCTCTTGAAATATTTAACGTTATATTACTTTTCCAGACTATGCCTATATTATAATAAGAAAAAAATGTACTGAGTTTTAGTGAAGTTTAAAATCTGTGGCATTGATACATGCAAGGATCTACAGGATGAAAAGTTTATTATAATATAAGCATTTTGTCTTTCTAACTGATAGAACTAATTTGTCTTGAGTTGGAAGAAATTACCATATGCTGAAATACTTAAGTACATTCCCACTATCATGACTGTTGTCCATTAAATAGATTTTTGTTTTGATAGGTGAAACAATTTCTGTTATGTATCACAATGATGGCATTGAGGTAAGCAATTCAATAGCTGGAAGATTAAAATATATTAATTTATTTGTTTAAGTAGGTGAATAATACCTTACAGTAAAATAAAGAACTTTCCAAGTATTACATTTATTGAATACTTAAGATGCCATTACTTTTATAATGTGTAAGGAAAAATAGTTAAAATTTGGGGATCTGGGGCATTTAATCTCATTGTGTCAGAGGTGTAAAATGCTAATAAAAACACCAGGGAATATTGGTGTAGGAAAGGAGTCTAGGAGAGGTAGCAAATCTTTGCTAGCCTAAATAGCCCCTTGCTGAAAGATTTTTCAGATATGTTTGTAGATTTTCCTATTAGGGAACAAGAATAGTTAGCATATAGTCAACCAAGTCAAACATAGACTAAGTTTATACAGTCAGAAGAGACATCAAACAAGGGCTTTAAGAAGAGTAAATTACAGGATTATATGGGAGATGAGAGAACTGGAGCTAAACTACATGCTGCAGCTTACCTAGAAAGTGCAAGAAGGTTTTTCATTATCCAAAGAAGAGTGAGGAGAGATGTGGATAGCTCTGGAAAATTAAAAAAAAAAGCAAACAAATATGTGTTATTTCAATGGTATCTTACACCCTCTAAATAATTAAGAATGAGTACAAATCAGAATAGTCAATGCTGGATATGTGGATAAAAGAATACTGATAACCTATACATGTGCTGGGATGTAAGTTTATGCAGGAGGGCCTTGAACAGCATTCTATCTCAACTGTAGGTGTTCCTTCTACTGTAATTTAGCCACACTTTGAATATGGTTTTAAGACTATCTGCATTTTAAAAAGTGAACTGCTCCTTATAATTTAAAGTATTACTACAGGGCAGGTGAGCATACACACAGGTCAGTTTTTCTGGCTGTAGTAACTTACTTTGGCCACCAGGATGCAACACAATGCCAGCAGTCTACCATATTCCTTGTTGTTTTATCTAACAAAAGTACCAATAGCTTTTCATTTAATGTTATTTTAACTCTCAATAGTTCCAGTATATGTAGGTTTAATGTTGCCAGACACATTCTAGAGTGTTATTTAACCCCTAGTACATCTGCTGTACCCTTTATCTCCTGTTTTCAAATTTATGTCTGCAACATTTCCATCTCTGGCTTGCTCTCTTCTTACCTCTTCAGCTCTGATTTTCACAGATGCTTCCTTTCTTATTATTTTCAGTGCTGTGACACACTGTTGATCTGGCCCTGTCAGTACTGGTTCCAACCGGCTAGGCCACTATGACATGCATCTCCACTCTCTCTCCAACCCCTCTCCCAGTTTCTTTCACTTTCTTTTCTTTCCAACCCCTCCCCCAGACTCTTTAGCTTTCCCTTCCTTCCTGTGGTGCCATCTTTACCTCTTTGAACCAATCTAATCCTTTCCTTATACCACTGTTAGAATGTCCCTTACCCCCTTATCCCTACTTTCCTCTGAACTTACCTTCCACTCCACTGATTGTTTTTTTTTTTTTTTTTTTTTGTTCATTGACCCTGATTCTTCCTTCCCTTGTCTCTACTCACTCCATTTGCCATGCGGGCTCACATCGCTCCCCTACCTTGCCCCCAAATTCCACCTGCCCCCAGTACCTCTACACTTATACTTAGCTAGCCACTCCCACCACTTCCACTATCCAATCCAAACTACTCATCATACCCCCAAAATCCCTTCCCACAGTTCACACATTAAAATAAGCCTACCCTTCAGAGTTTACTGCCAAACACTACTTATCCTGATAAACTACCAAACAATTAACCTAAACCATAATCTCTTAATCAAATAAACTAACTTCCCAACTTAACTCACCTCTTACTACCATCCTAAAACCAACATCATGACCCTCAAGCCTCTATCCCCACTTACTCAAATAATGCTTCTAATTACCATAACTTGCCTAAACTATATCACCCAACCTACTAATGCAAACCACTCCCCCCATTTCACACCACTACACAATCCTCTACAAAGTATGCATTTGCTGTTATCCTTACATCTCCCAGTCTCTACCTCCTCAAAATTAGCATGCTCTTCCCCTATAGACTCCTACCTATCTCTAAAAACACTGTTCCCAACTAAACTAGTCTAATGTCCACAAAACTCTCTACCCGTATAGTACACCCCAAACAAACCAAATACCTCATTCATCATCTTATCTCTATCCTTCTCTCTGGGAACATCCACCCAAACCCAGGCCCCTCTACCACACTGAATCCAGCCCCTAACCCCACCCCCAAACAACAGGCAAACCCCTCCACTTCTCAGCTCTAAATACTCAGAGCCTATGTAACAAAATTCCAAACCTTCATGACTATCATCTACATAACCAGCCCAATATTCTCTCCATCTCAGAAACCTGGCTTAAGCCCCACAAAAAAGATTCTGAACTAAACCTTCCCAACTACTGCATGTTAAGGAATGACAGAACACAAAAAAAGGGTTGATGTAGCACTCCTTTACTGAGCATCCCTCTTAGTTACCCCCTATTCCAAACTCTTTCCCAAATTTGGCAAGGCAGAAATGATACCAGCCCTACTCCACCTAAACAAGCATAAACTCATATTTGTTCTCTCCCTTTATATTCCCCCTGGAGACAATATCTCATCCCTTAAATATATTCTGTCCTGGATCTCCACCAGCATTACTCATGAAACCATAATCCTGGGGGACGTGAACATAAACTGGGCCACAATCAAATCTCCCACTAACTCACTCAATATTAACTTATATAACTTTACGCAACTAATCAATTCCACTACCAGGCCTTTCAAGAACTCCATTACTGGAAGTACAATAGACTGGATTCTAGTATCCCATCCTCACTATATCTCTGATAGTGGTATTTTCCCAGACTCACTAGCTGACCACTTCCCCACTTTTGCCCACCGTCTCCCCTCTTCCATACAACCTATATTTCCACTGGCTGCTTAAAAAATGACAATTCTGAAACCTTCGCAAATGCACTAAAAAGCACAAACTGGAACTCGTTAAAGACTCTTCCCCTAGATAATGCTCTCTCCTACTTTAAGTCTACTTTCACAAACCTGTTCAACTCCTTTGCCCCTCTAAAAACAAAACGTACAAAAAGTAACCCTGTACCCTGATTAACCAAAAACACCTTAGCTACAATGTGACTCCGTGACAAAGCCGGGACATGTTACCATAAAAATAAAACCACTTTCACCCTCAGACCACAAAGCCTATTTCTCCACTCTCCAAACCAACCACAACACCAGACCCAAGCTGTTTTGAAAAAGAATCTCATCTCTCCTCAACCCGGGAAAAAAAGAAAACCCTTGCCCTAACCCAGATGCCTCTGACATGGACGTAGCCACCCAATACAACTTTTTCTTCATAAAGTCCATAAGCAAGCTAATATCATCCTTCAACAGCACCTCTGTGACCCCTCCTCTGACTGCACCCATTCCTTCTTCCCCTAGCATCCCTTGCCCCCAACCTCACCCTTCTCTATCAATCCCATCTCTATATCCACCATCAAAAAATGTCTCCTAAAATTAAAACCTGGTTCCAATGCCCCTGATGAAATTCCCTCCTACTTCCAAAAAGTAGCAGCAGAAGCCATTGCTCTCCCTATCAGCATACTAATTAAACCCAGAAAGCCAGGTCCCCCAGCTCTGTATGAAAGCCTTTATTATTCCTCTACATAAAGGAGGCAATAATAATGACATTCCAACCTTCCACCCTTTTGCTATCTTATCCTCTATTTCTAAGCTTCTTGAAAAATTTACCCATCAACAACTCTTACCCTATCTCATCAACAACCAGCTTCTTACCCCCACACCACATGGATTTAGTCCCAGTCATAGCACCTCCACTGCCCTCCTCTCCTTCCTTGAAACAATTAACAAAGCCCGTGATTCCGGCCATTTTGTGTCCACCCTTCTCCTCGACCTCTCCAAGGCATTTGACACTATTTCCCACAAGCTGCTTCTTAATAAACTCTCCAAACTAAACCTAACCCCTTCCAGTACCAAGTGGTTCTCCAGCTACTTCACAACCAGACAACAAGCAGTCAACTGGAATAAAGCCACTTTACCCTTCCTTAATACACTTACAGGTGTCCCCCAAGGTTCCATTTTAGGCTCCCTACTATTCAACATATTCATTAATGATTTCTACCAAGCCATTCCTAACTCCAGCCTTATCCAATATGCTGACAATTCTACCATTATCTGCTCCTCCCCTTCTATCACCACTCTAAATAAGCTTACCCAAAGCACCATCTCCTCTACTGAGCAGTGGATGCTAGACAACCATCTGGCTCTTAATGCAAGCAAAACTAAACTTATGTTATTCACCACCTCCAAGACCTCCTCCTTAGATAAACACTCATTCATAATCACCAGCAAAAACAATACTCCCCTAGAAATAATCTCTGACACTAAACTACTAGGAGTAACCTACTAGGAGTACTCATAGATGATCAACTAAAATTGCACAAGCATTTACAAGTAAATATAAAACAAAAACGCAAAAAACTTGGTATGTTATACTGCCATAATCGTTATATCTCTTCTTCCACCAGGCTCATACTAGCCAATACTTATCTCATCCCATCCCTCCTATATGGTGCATCTATCCTCACCAACCTGCAGTCCTACCTCAAAACAAAACTCTCCTCTTGCTATAACAAGATATCAAAATTTGCAGCAGGTCACAGAGCCATTTCTCATCATTGTAATTCTCTTCACTAACTAAACTGGCTTGAGCTACCTAACCTCCTCACTTATACCCAACTCATCCAAGCACACAAACTCATTTACAACATCTCTCTTTGTCTCTCCCTAGCCACTACCTTTGAAATGCATGAACCAGAATGACTCCTAAGATCCAGTTCCCAAAAACTAATTAAATTACACAAACCCACATGTCCAGCTGGGAATCACCTAATGTCCTTCTCTCTTGCACACCTCTGGAATTCTCTACCATCTCCTATCCATATCACCAGCAGTCTCTCCTAATTTAAAACTTTACTACCCTCACAACTAACTTCACAATGGAAGTGCTCCTGCTCCCATCCTACCTAATCCTTCTAATACCACTTCTTACTCTCCTAGAACTAAATATACCATCACTGCCTCCTATAGTATAGCAACCCACAAAAATTCTGGGCCTCAGTAAATGGTATACTGCATCCAGAAAATTCCACGACTCCAACCCCTGTGCTTCCAAGTAACCATGAGAACATTCCTACTCAGTTTAACAAATTCTTTACCGAAACAGTCCAGACCCTTGCCAATGCCCAATATAGTACTAGCAGCCCCACACCAATAACTACCCCAACCCACCCAAATATACAATACAATAGCCCCAGTTTTTACCTCCATTCTGTATCCACCAAATCAATATCTAAACTCCTTGGTAAACTTAAAACAACCACTCTAGCAGCTCATAAGCTGCCAGCAGACTTCCTTCGGATCTCAGCTGAAGCTATAGCCTATTCTGTCTCTAATCTCATAAACAGATCTCTTTCAGAATGCAAAGTCCCCACCTCATGGAAAACATCATATATAATTCCACTGCACAAAGGAGGCAACTCCTTAGAGCTGACCAACTATCACCCAATAGCAATCCTATCACCTTTATCCAAAATATTAGAAAGAGTTGTTCATACTCAACTAATACAGTACATCCAGAATAACAACCTACTTTCCATATCCCAGCATGGCTTTAGACCTTCCCATAGCACCACAACAGCACTACTATCATTCACCAACATAGTTAACCACCACAGAAGCAATGGTCTATTTGTTTCTTCCATATTCTTAGACCTATCAAAAGCCTTTGACATGTCTGTTTCTTGATACCCTATCCACCCTAAATATAACTCGCCCCTCTATATCATGGTTCAACAGCTACTTATCTGCCCATCAGCAAGCCTTCCTATAGCAGGACCAGTTGTCCCCCCTGTTACCAGTAATCATAGGAGTCCCTCAAGGATCATTCCTTGGCTCATTGCTGTTCTCTCTATTTACTAATCAGATCTCTTCATCCTCTCCCACTGCCTCAATAGTACAATATGCAGATGACACTACCCTCATATGTGCTGCCACTACCCTTAGTGAACTGCAAACCCTTACCCAAAATAACTTCACCCTAGCCAAAACTTGGTTCACCACCATCAAAGTTCTTCTTAATCTCTAAAAAAGCAAGCTAATTCTTTTCAGCCCTGGCAGATCTCCTCCCTTAATTAATAATTTCACCATTAGCTCCAAAGAAAACATTCAAATCAGTTCAACCACACACACTACACTGCTAGGCATAGAAATAGACAATAACCTGAGGTTCAACATCCACATAGCACAAACCATTAAGAAAGTTAATAAAAAACTTGGTCTCCTCTACAGGAACAAACAGTTTATGACAAAATGCACCAAAGTAACCATCGCAAGGACTCATCATCTATCCACCCTCCTCTATGCCTCTCCCATCTTGACCAATCTCAGCCAAACTGATTTAAATAAAATGGAATCTTGCTACAATAAGATTGCCACGTTTGCTACTGAAACCTCATATAGGTCCCACCACCGTCTATCCCTTAAGCAACTCAACTGGCTTGAGTTGCCTCATATACTTCTACTCAATCAACTCCCTATAGCGCACAAACTCTACTACCTTCCTGAGATACCTCCAGCACTTCAGCACTGAATTCATCCCCAAATTCCCTCTAGATCCTTATGATCTAGTAACCAGAACCTTATAACTGTCATCAAACATAAAAACGAAGCTGGTAAGTCCCTCTTTGCCAACACCATTGCCAAAACCTGGAACACACTACCAAGCCAAATAACTTCTACCACCTCCTTTAGTCAATTCAAAAAACTCCTGAAAACCCACTATCTATATCTGGCTATACTCATGCCACTCACCAGGCTAATCCGTACCAAGAGAATTTGTCAGGGTACAGCTATGTATAAACAGTTTCTCCCCTGAAAGCTTCCAAACCTATATACATTTACCTTACAAAACTTATAACTGCAAAAGAAAAAAAATGTATCTCTGAGTGTCTACTGTAAGAAATGTTAATCACTAGCATGATGTCCTGTTGTGTGTATATATGCTATATGTATATTTGTTAATCACCAGCATGTTGTCCTGATTTGTATATATGCCATATGTATGTATGTTCTACTTCATTTTACTCTCATGTAATGTATTGTAATGTGAAGCTTTTCTCCCCGGGCCTCCACTGAAAATGGACCTGTGTCCAGTCGGACTTCCCAGTAAACAAATGTAAAATAAAATAAATAAATAAGATATAGTTCCACAGCTCTAGTGAACTATTTGACCAACTACTTAGTTACCCTATGCTGCTACTTTTGTAAAAAAAAAAAAAAAAAAGTGTTTTTTATTGCTGTTTAATGAACTATACTGATGAATTCTATCATTGTTAACCTTTTCTTATCATATTTACTTTGTATTCCTATGAGATAATCTGTAATGTATATGTGCAGTGTGTACTATGTATTTGTATTTTTTCTGGAACTTTTCTCCCCAGAACTCCATTGAAAATGGGCTCCTTGTGACCCAATGGACTATCCAGACAAACAAACTACAAATAAAATAAATAAAAATAAATAACATTTTCATCAGTGGATGAAGAGAATGTATGGAATATAGCTGCACTTGTACTAGAATTCTGTGTTTTTGGTGTAGTGCAATCACTAAAGCCCCATGTATATAAAATATTTGAAGTATTGGATACTAACTAATATAATTAAATTTACAAAAGTAAGGAAAATGATGATAAGACCTCTGCAGGGGGTGTTGCTAGACATCTGGGATATAGTCTATATTCCTTTAAAGATAACGGAAAGAAGGCAAATATTCTGCATGAATGACAGATACTTTTTGATAGCATAAGATCAAAAGACTGCAAGCTAATCCCATGTCAGTGAATGCTGTTATTTATGAGTTTATGATCCCGATGAACTGACATGGGATTTGAATTTATTTGCTGAATATTGTTAACTTTATATATCATTAGATTTTTAGTTAGGTTTTTCTTTTTGCATGTGTTGTAGACTTCCTTTATTATCTCAGTGTTTTAGTATAATGGATTGTTTCATTTTTATATTGTAATAAACAAAATTCTATTATAATGTATGTCTGCACTAACTTTTTTTTTTATATATCAACATAATGCAAGCAGTGGACCAAACAATCTGGACAGAAGTACTCCTTATTAGAGCTATAGCTAGCTTACCTAACACCTAGAAGCAGTCGGCTGGACCAGTGGCAATACACTTACTTGTATAGTATACCTTTATGGGCATGCTGTCCACTTTAGCCTTATATCTGATACCTGCACCAGTAAGAATTTTTAAGTTGTCCAAGGGATTACATTGGTTTTATGGAGTGTTGTCATGTAAAACAGCTCTAAGAGTTTATTACTTACTTACTCATATTACGGTAGGTATTCTAGTGTGGGGCAGTTAAACTATTGCACTGAAACAATAATTGACATATTTTACTTACTCATTTGTCAATGGTTCAAAAATCGATGCACCCATTTAACAATGTTTATTTAAATTTTGAGAAAGGCAGAATTCCTTGCACAATGGTAAATTTGTTGTGGATTTTTTAAAACATACTTTCAAACAAGGCTATGATATCAATAGAGTATATTGTGTGGTGATGGTATATTTTCTGAAAACTGCTCTTATTCATGTTGTCCCCAGGTTTTCCACAGATCCAAGCAATATAGCTTGATTTAGTATGCTACAATGCAACTGTGTGCCTTATTAAGATTTTTTTTCATTGGAAAGAAAAATAAAGCCTTATGCCAATTTCAGTTGCAATCCTACCATGCATACCTCCCTAACAGATGCCAGAAGAAATATTTCTGTTCTAAATTTCTGGCCAGTAATTAGATATTCAGACACCCAGCAGAAGTGAGCATGTTTCAGCAGGCAACAGCAGATGGGACTCTGTTACACGACCCCGTGTATGATTCAGTTCTGGTTGACTTCCGTTTATTGTGTTAAACAACCCCATGAGTGCCACACAGGGCAGGTAAGCTGTTACTGACGATCACCCATAATGGCTGCTGTGCTGCCCACATGATTCTGGAAACAGTCCCATTTACAAGTGAGATCCACAACAGATGGCAACTTTGCTTCCAAATTAAAGCAAGCATAGGAAGATAATAAAAACTGCTGTACAATCCACGACAATTATGCATAGTATATAGAAGTCAGATAGCTGATAAAAAACAATGATCTGTTTCAATGCAACAGAGCTTTGCCTTTAATTAACAGCAAGTAAAATGAGTAAAGAAAAATATATTTAATCATCTATTATTGTCTTTATTTTGAAAAGGGATAATAAGAATTGTCCCTGACTGTCTAATGTATATTATTTACACTTAATTTACAATAGAAGGACCATATAGTTTTTAGCAGGGCATGACAGTTTACTTTCCAGCTATAAATATCAGACAAAGTTGTTGCTCGTGAGAATGACTCACTGATTTTATCTGTAAACTCTGTTGTCTCAAATAAACATTTTTATTTATTTACTTATCTATCTATCTATCTATCTATCTATCTATCTATCTATCTATCTATCTATCTGTCTGTCTGTCTGTCTGTCTGTCTATCTATCTATCTATCTATCTATCTATCTATCTATCTATTTATTTATTTAGTTATTTATGTATTTTAAACTAAGAAGAGAGGACTGTTAAAAACAGAAAAGAATTGTAAGATCAACAGGCTAACTACATAATGGCAGACCATAATAATAAAGGAGATACTAGATAAATGTATATATTTTGTTAGTAGAAAACAGTTACTCAGACAAATAATGCAGCTTAAAACATCATCCTTATAGGTAAAGTTGGGAAAGCTTTACATTGCTTTATAACAGTGTGCTGGTTTTTAACAGAAGTTAATGTCAGATGAGGTGACATTTTAGAAGGACTGATGGTAGAAAATATTATAGGAATCAAATTTAAGCTGCAGGAATAGTTAGTTTGGGGGCATCCAGTTCAAGTAAGAAAAAGGAATACTATACATGGAAACAACATGAAAACAATATGCGTACCTGTTCCTGTACTGCAGATATCAGCAGGCTGATCTTCCAATTGTTTGCAGACAAGCCTGCTAAATTTCTAAATGAGAACAGATGCACGGCTAAGTTTAAAAAGGCCCTTGTGGTTGTTAACCTTGTAAACACTTAAGAACCTATGAACAGACTTACCTTTTCTCCTGGCTTAACTGTTTCACTTACATTTTAAATGAAATAAAAAGTAAATGGTTGTGAAGACACGCATAGGTTCATAGGTGTTTACTAGGCTATTGACCACAAGGGCCTTTTTAAGCATAGCCATGCATCCCAAATCTCTGACATGTTCTGATACCCTTGATAAGTGCAAGCATGGGCCTGGAAAATGAAACATTTACAGGTTACCTGTTTGCTTTAGAGACATAGGTGCCAAACCAGGGATGAATTTCTGTTTTCCCATCCTGTTGTCCAAGTTGCACTTGAATTGGGTTAGGGAAGAACTTTGCTTCACATGGATGGGGAGCCTGTTCCATAGACGGGGTAGTCTCTGGGATGCATACCTATCACCTATCTCTCCAGCAGGTCCTGTTTATATCACAGGCAAGGTATACGTCTTTAGAATGGATAACTCTGGTACTGTTTGTTTTGTAGATATGCAAGAGGTCCATCTGAGTGGGGTCTGACAATGCCCTGTATGCCAGTTATAGATCTCCCTTGAAAAGCCTGAAGGAGACAGAATACAGAGATAGGGCCTTGAGGCAGTCTGTATAGGACATATTACTTGTCTTGTTTTAGTGAGGAACCTCTGTGGATTTTCCAGGTGTTGGCTATGCCTGGTTAGGTACATACCACAGGGGCATTGTACTCAATGATAGGTCTGATGAATGCCAAATACTGTGGAGCAATGACTTCCTTGGACTTAGATGCCATACTTTTGTTTATAAGTTGCTCAACATAGAATAATTTCCTCACCACTGTAGACATATGATGATCAAAGGCTAGATAACTATCTATGTGTGTCCCTAAGTCCCAGACCACTGAGTCAAGTCTAAGGGGTGTGTTGTCAATATGATAGTTACCAGGGATGGATGATATCCCAAAGGATACTATTATGCATTTCTTGCCATTTAGTTTTAGTCCGTGGCTCTAATTCCAGTTGTTTGTCTGTGTCCGCCGCTCCTGGAGAATATTTGTGTTAGTGTGAGATTCAGTGACAGCTCCTAATTTGCAATCATATGCAAATTTAGTCAGCCAGAGACCACTGACATTGGCCTTGTCTTCTGAGAAGTAAATGCCAAAAAGGAGTGGTCCACGGATTGATCCCTGAGGGACTCTACTTGTGACTGGCCTCTTGTAGAGGTAGACTCCCCAATTCTAACTTCCTGAGTCCTGTCTGTGAGACAGCTGGCTATCCACTGGGTGACATACAGGTTTGTACCTAAACCGTTGAGTTTGTCAACAATGGCCTAGTGGGGTATTGTGTCAAATGCCTTGGCCAGGTCAAGGAAGGAAGTGTGAATGATTTTGCCCTCATCCATTGCTTTGGTGACCTTCTCAAAGAGGTCCACCAGGTTGAGTAGGCTTGAGCTGCTCTTGACAAAACTAGAATGGGTTGGGTTCAGTGTCTGGAGGTTTACTATATCTCTATTGATCATCCCCATGATAATTCTTTCCACGGCTTTACATATAAGATTAGTGAGACTTATGGGTCTGTAGATTCCAGGGTATGTAGATGGCCCAATTTTGTGCAGAGGAATAACTGTTGCCTTTCTCCATTCATGAGGCATAAAGCCTGTTTGGAGGCTACAGTTAAATAGTAATTCCAGAGACCCTGATAGGTCATGTTTCATGCAATTTAGAAGGCGTCTTGGGATATTGTTTGGGTCATTTGATGCAGTGTTCTTGGTCTTAGAGATAGCATTAAGGACCTCTTCCCTAGTGATAGTAGGGGGAGTTACATTTGATGATATTTCCTGAGGGAAGGTTGAGGGGGAGAGAGGAGTAAAGTTGGAAGTGAATTTATCAGCTAGAAGGTTTGCTATATCTTCTGGCTCAGTACAGGTGGGTCCATTTACAATGAGCTCTACACATAATTGTGTATTGCCTTTAAGGTTGTGGATATAGCTAAAGCATGTTCTGTGGTTGCTCTTGGCCTGGGAGACCAAAAATACCTAAAATTTGGCTTTGGTAGACTTTACTTGTCCTCTGAATTGTTTGCTGTTTGATGAGAGTGCTTTTATCCTGCTGGGTGCTGCACCTCCCAATTTTGCCATGATTTTTTCCTCCTTTTACTCATCCAATTGATTTTGTGATTCCACCAGGGTAGCTCATTTTTTGAGTTAGTTCTGTACTTCGTGGTGGGTACAGCTGCCTCTATGCAGCTATTAACATGCCTGTACAGGGTTTCTGTGAACAATTCTGCATAGGCAAATTTGTTTTAAGGGTTTATGGGGGCATAAGTATCATGTTGCCGGTACACTAAAAGCTTTACCTATAGCATCTTGAAAAGCAAATTGTAAATTCAGCAGTAGCATATTCTGGGATCTAAGACTGTACTACAGAGTGCAGCAGGAGCTGATATGCATGAGGCAGCAACAGAGATTGCCAGACTCCAGATCATGTGCTTTCAACCAGTAAGGAAGTAAGCAAACTGAAGGTTAAAGCTGAACAGTTGCTTGTGTAACTGGTTCTCGGTGAGACAATACTGTTTCTTGGATTATCGACTAATAATATCATTGACAAGCCATTTCTTAGGGTCCACAATCTTTCTGAAGGAAAAGAGTGAGAACTGGTCCCCCAGAAAAAAGAGCAGGTGACTTTATTACAGTGAACTACTACAGGATATGTGAATTCACCTCAAATGTCTGATTTTAATTAAACAAGTGAAAGCAATTCATACAATGCAAACCAGTGCAGTCCAGCATGTCTCTTAACTTTCCCTGATTTTGCAGAACTTTCCAGATTTTGTTGCATAGCTTTGCTCTCTGTCTCACAGAATGTTTAATTTCCTGATTAATCACTGTGGATTACACTTAGTCAGTAAAGCCAGACAATAGAGTTTCCTACTTCTTATTGTTTAGACAATGCAAGCTGATGGGCTGCCTGTTGCAGTTAAAAAGTTGAAAAAAATGTGGCATCGTCTGTCTGTTTTGCTCACTCTATATCTCTGTGTCTCTCGATCTCTCTCACTTATGCATGTAGACATATGCTCACACTTACATACACATACATATATAGATATATAAATACAGACGCATCGCATAGCCATTACTTTTTTCTTTATTTACTTTTTTATTTTGTATTCACTAGACAGCAAGCATAAAAATGACAGTTGTTTGTTTATTTCTGTCTGAGCTTCACTGCAGCTTAATATGCTGCCATAAAGCAGCAAGCTTGATTTTAATGGACTGTATCTTTTCATTAATGCCTTGTTGGACAACATTTGTTCTTCAATGGAGTGACAATGCATGTTCCACACATTCTCCAGTTTCTGATAATACACTTCCCCTCCAGTTAGTACATAAGTTTGGTGACTCTTATCTGACTTTCTTCAACAATCTGATATTGCTATCCCTTTATAAGCCCAATAACTGAACACAATTCCTAAGTGGTGGCCTGATCATGATCTTACCGGGGGGGGGGGGGGGGGTTTGCCTCTTTGTTTCTGGAAACTGCTTACGAGAATATACTCCATTATTCTGTTTGATGCTGGTAAGGCCCTTTCACTTTGATCCTAGTATTCCAAGTTATGTGTAGGTGGAGCCATTTACTCTTACTTCATTATATTGCTTTGCACTGCCTTTGAGGCTGTGGACATAGCTAAAGAAAACCTTATGGTTCTCCTTGACCTGGGAAGCCATTCATACCTCAAACTTGGCTTTGGTATACTTGATTTCCTGTCTGGTTTTTATCCTGTTGAGCATTTCCCAACATTTGTCATGATTTTCTTCCTTTTGTTGTACAACATATTTATGTTAGGATTCCACCAGGGTGGCATGTTTTTTTAGTTTGTTTTTAGCTAGTTTTTGGTGGACACAGCTGGATCAATTCTTCTATTATTATGATTGCATAGAGTTTCTGAAAACAATTCCAGATAGGCTGCTGTGTTTTCAAGATTTGGTGGGGCTTGAAATGTTGCCAGGTTCTCATTTAAGAACAGGAAGCTGACCTTAGAATACTTCATAATTGCTATGAGGTTAGCTGCGGTCATGTGTTTTATTTTTATTTTGTAGGAGACAGGTTTATGTTCTCCCCTTGCTAGAGAGGAGGTTACACTTGTGGGGGGGGATCTGTGCAGCATTCTCCGATGTTTTTGAGGACCATATATATGTTTGTGTAGGCTATCTGATCAATGTTGTTTGTGCTTATAAAACTGAGGAATCTTTGAGCTTATGTGTGAGGTGTCATGCATGAATCCTAGTTTATAATGGTGTAGTTAAAGTCACCCATGAATATGGTATTGGGTTGAACAGTGAGCATCTTCGAAATGTCCAAGCATGAGTTATAGGTTTCTTGGGCACAGAAGGGGACCTGCAGTTTACAAGGATATTATATGGGGCTTTGTCTGTAGTAATTTGTACATGGAGATGCTCAGCTGTATCATCATGTTTGACCAGCCTTGAGGTGAGCATGTTATTGAAGTAGATTGAGACACCTCCACCTTTAGTCCCTGCCTGTGCAGTAGCTGGCCTAAATGTGTGGAAGTTACTGCTGGGGTGCTCTCCATGGCTTTCTCAATAACTACACAGATGTCTGCATTCTCCAGGGTGAGGAGAGCTTGGAGGGAGTGGAGTTTCCTGTTAAGAATCCTGACATTAAACAATAACACTTTTAAATTCCCTTTGATTGATTTTGCTATCTCTGAAGGTTGCTCAGTTTGCCATTGCACAAAAAAGGCACTACGGGGGAGGAAAATGTTTCAGTGAATATTCAAAGGCCTAGATGGGTCAGGCTCCGACCATCCATGGCAAAGCAAAGTGGTCTGTGGACCATCTCCTCCCATGCTGGCAAATATTGCACCACTTTGGAATGGTACCAGTAGCTAAGGCAATTATTAATGGTTGGTTTTGCACCCTCTAGCTTCTTCTAAAAAGAAGAAAAAAATCACTGAGTTTACTGCGCTCTACTGCTGAGTCTCTGAATAATATAGTGCCTGGTTCATATTCTCCTGAAGGATTCATCCTGTACTTTCAGTTGTTGTGGCTTATTAGAACTAGATTTATTCTGGTTCTGGTTTTGGAAGGAACAACTGCCTTCTGAATAATTAAACTTCTCAAGATACTACTTAGGACATTCTAAGGAGCAGGCATTCTAATCTGGTGACATGCTAGAATAAAAATTTGCCACCAACAGACAATACTGTGGCCGCCAGTGTATTGCCCTTAAAGCTTTGAATTTTCTTGAAGTGCACACACAACATTATTCACAAAGCAGATGACTGCCCTGCTTTTAATCACCCTAATAGACTACTTCAATCTAATAAACAACATCCTCTCAGTGCATACAAACCCCACAAATCCTTTGGCCAAAGTCTTTACTCGTACTCTGTTGCTAAGAAATGAAACTCTATCCATCTACAAATTAGACCTATATCTAACCTCTCCAGTTTTAAACAGCTGTTAAAAGACCACCTAAATAAAAACCTGGCTGTGCTCCTGCACTACCCTAGGATGAACTCACCCCTCCCTCCTTCCATCAACAGCATACTTTGACTATGTTCAGAGAGAGGGAATTAGTAAAAACCTTTTCTTAAACAAAGTGTAAATATAGTTTTGCCTAGGCTATATTATCTAGTCATCTCTGTTCCAAAGAATATATTCAGTGTGTTTAATGTCATCTCTGTAAACTGCAACTTGTAAATACTTTATCTGTTGAGAAATGTTCTTTTTCAGTATGTTGTAGCAGTCCAAATATTTTCACTATACAAGTATAGGTTCACACTGCATGAACTGAAGGTGAATTTTCACTTAATTAATATGTTGTTGTTCTTCACTAAAAGGCTTTGCAATAACTTTATTTAACTGTAAATGTACTATTATCCCCAGGCCTCTTCTGAAAATGGGATATTATTCCAGTCAGTCTTTCCAGGTAAACAAATGCCAAATAAGTAAATTCTATACTTCATAAGGGGAAGAAGAAAATCTTCAGTGTGCTTTTTCTAACAATAATTTTTAGTTGGCAGAAGCATAACTTTGTGGTGTAAAGAGTTCAGTTTTATTTGAATCTTTTGAGTATTGCAATCTTACAAAATTAAAGAAGAGATGAAAAAACAAATTGGAATTATTGAAATTCTTTCTCAGTTCTTACTTAGCTCAATCCTGTCATACCATCTGAGCCATTAGTAACGTCATTTCTTCCCCCTGTTCTTTTCCAGCTTCTGCTCTCGAGATCTTCTTTGTTTTTTAGACTATACACATGGATACTTTGTATACACATGGATACTTTGTATGCACATGGATACTTTGTATACACATGGATACTTTGTATGCATGTGGATACTTTGTATACACATGGATACTTTGTATACACGTGGATACTTTGTATGCATATGGATACTTTGTATGTGCATGGATACTTTGTATGCACGTGGATACTTTGTATACACATGGATACTTTGTATGCACGTGGATACTTTGTATACACATGGATACTTTGTATGCACGTGGACACTTTGTATACACATGGATATTTTGTATACACATGGATACTTTGTATATGCATGGATACTTTGTATGCATGTGGATACGTTGTATACACATGGATACTTTGTATGCATGTGGATACTTTGTATACACATGGATACTTTGTATACACGTGGATACTTTGTATACACATGGATACTTTGTATGCACGTGGATACTTTGTATGCACGTGGATACTTTGCATGCACGTGAATACTTTGTATACACATGGATACTTTGTATGCACGTGGATACTTTGTATACACATGGATACTTTGCATGCACGTGGATACTTTGTATACACATGGATACTTTGCATGCACATGGATACTTTGTATACACATGGATACTTTGTATGCATGTGGATTCTTTGTATGCACATGGATACTTTGTATGCATGTGGATACTTTGTATGCATGTGGCTACTTTGTATACATGTGGATACTTTGTATGCACGTGGATATTTTGTATACACGTGGATACTTTGTATGCACTTGGATACTTTGTATACACATGGATACTTTGTATACATATGGATACTTTGTATGCACGCGGATATTTTGTATACACGTGGATACTTTGTATGCACGTGGATACTTTGTATGCTGAATATGTGACAGTATATGCATTTCATGACATAGCTTATAATATAGATTTTGACTATCCCAACACAACATTTTGGGGACTGAAGGGCTGAAAATGGATTTACATATACTAAGTCCTCTGAGATGCCATTTCTCAAAATATTTTCTTTTCTCCAAGGAATGACAATCTCTAAATTGGTATATATACATCTAGAGGGTGCTGGGGGATGTTTGGCCCCACTGCAAAAAAAAAAAAGTTTAAAGGAGAAGATTGATTTTCAACATTCACTCTTCTCCTGGTTTATGGTGTATGTTTTTTTTTCATCTTTTGACACTTGGCATTCTTTCTGCTGACATTTTAATAAGGAGTCCAGTTTCTATTATACCTCACAAAAGGACCACACTAAATATGTAGAGATTTCTACCTACCTTTATAAAAATATTTCATAGCATGGTTCTTAACAAATATGTATGATTTTGTGGGATTTAACCTTAAAAACTCCTTCTTAACACCTTAACACCATTATTTTGGGATTCATTTAAATACTCTTAATTAAATAAACAAAATGAGCTATATATATAAAATAAAACCAAAGCTCAAGATGAATAAACAACAAATCTATAACATTGCTTAATGCCTAACAGTAAATGTGCATAAAGATTTTATTTTATAAAGATTTTGTATGTGTTAGTAGTCTGCAACATTCCTACTGAATGCAACTTGTCCAAGAAAGCAAGTACTCAAACTGCCAGTATCTTGATTGCCCATTTCTACATAGCTTTTCCTACACCCACTGTATAAAAGTATATAGCCCTATCAGAACCAAAACTAACTCTAAAACTCTCACCCAATATCCAACCTCAGTCCTCTCTCCTTTACCCTAAACCTACTGTCCCTTCCCTAACCCTAAAGTCCCTGATGACTCTCTATACCTAAAATTCCAACCTATCCCTAAATTCTCCTTAACCCTAATACTCCCCCACTTTTTAAACCTAAAACTCCTTTTCCACTGTCTCAACCTAAAACTCCCTTCTAACACTTTAACTCTAAAATCACCCTCCTGCTCCCTCACCATGGCTGTCTGCCTGAACTCATATTTAGATTTGAGCAGAAGCAGCAATCTCCAAGGTCTCTGGCTTTGAAACTGTGTTTTTGAGCACTTGAGTCCTTGCAGTTTTCCTGGATGTTCTTCAATTAGACCAATAAAACATAATCAGAATATTATGCCTCACAGATCACAGTGCAGAATTAGTCCTTTGAAGTAAAAAATTCAGCACTACTTAATGATGCCCAAGGGATGTTATCACCTATGAAGTAAAAAAAGAGTTACTAACCAGAATTAAATAAATTATAAAGGGGACATTTATTATTCTGATACAAAATTAAGCACAAATATTTTAAACATAACACACTTTCAAAATGATATAATCTCGGCTCAAAAAGAGCAGAATAAATGATGCTGCCTGCCTATGACAGCTTCAAGACCTTAGCATGGAACATATGCAGTACCAAACAAATAAACAAATAGGGACTCTACTCCAGTTAGAGTAGCTGGCATTCAAAATCAAATGATGGAAATAAAGACAAAACTTCAAGAGCAGATGGCAATCCTGGAAGTAAATAACTTATTACCTCAGACACAAACAATTTTAAATAATCACAGCTTTATTATTAGTTCATAGGCTCACATATTCATAGGTTTATACTAAACTAATGACAACCAGGGTCTTCACAAGCCAAGCAGTGCAACCCAACCCAGTTTTGTAACTGATTTATTTGGATGCCTATAGGGTAGGGTATGTTAGTGAGGAGGTAGCTAAGAGTTACATAGCATGTTAGTTGGGGGTGAATTTACTTATTGTTGAATTATATCCATCAGAGACACAGGGAATAGACCAAAAGTGTATATGGGATTTCCCATTCAATGATCAAGGTTTCATTTTAATATGGTCAGGGATGAACTCTGCTTCCTGTAGATGTGGAGCTTATTCCATAGAACGAGGATACATTGAGACACATATCAGGTCTTTCTACCATTTTCTCTTTATGTGGCAAGTAAAGTTCAGGACCGTGGATTTAGGGTTTCTGGTACTGTTTGTTTTATGTATGTCTAAGAAATACATCCGAGCTGGATCTGAGGATTCCTTATATTCCAGGCATTGACTGCATCTCAGTAACCTGTAGGAGACTGAGTACAGAGAAGGAGCTGTATGGCAATCTGTGTAGGACAGGGTATTCATACCCTGGATTTTCCTGGTACGGAAACTTTGAGGACGTTCCAACTGCTGCCACTGTCTTGTTAGGTAAATACCAAAAAGGGTATAATAAAAAAAAAAATACCAATTTTTTAAGGGATGATGAAACCATTCATATATTAGGAACAAAACCAAGTTTTGTGTTCAAAATGGATATGAATATTAATGAAGTATGTGGTATAAGGTTAGATGATATTAATAAGACATTTGTCGCCTTTAAAAAAGGAAATTGCAATAGTAAAAATATAATTTATTTAGCTAAGTGTCAGACATGTATGGTTTTTTATATTGGAAAAACTGAGAGGCAGTTCAGGAAACGTATCTATGAACATTTATACAAGATTAAGGTGAAGGATACGAATAATGCCCTGTCCAGACACATTATCAAATATGGTGAGGCACATAAATTTAAATTCGCCATTATTGATCAAGTACATATCTCACCCAGGGGAGGTAATTATAAAGCTCAGTTGAGCAAAAGAGAATGTGTGTGGCAAATAAAAACAAATGCAACAAGATTCCCTGGTATTAATGAATACATTTCAATTAGACCAATGTTACAACTTATGTAAATAATGTTTATTAATTATATGAATATCTACTTAGGAAAATGTATTATTTTTTATACTATATATTTATTATTTTTTATACTATGTAATATTTCATGTTCATATATATACATTCATATATATACACAAGTATTTTTATATATTTTTATATGTTTTTTAAATGCATTATATTTGCTTAAAAGTATTATTTTATATAGATTTATAATTGTCAGTAATGTTTTCTTATAATGATCAAATTTCTTAATATTTAGTTCTGAATTGTACTATTATTGATGGATTTCATTATGTATTATGGATTTATTTCATATTGATGCATTCTGATACATCTATGTTGCTTTTTAATAGTATTTGTTATACAATTTACATGCACTGGAACTTTTTATATATACTGGCACTTTAAATGATTCATTTGGTAAGCTTTTGGCGCCAAAAAGTCTTTTTAAATGGTTAGAAAAGGTTTGTATGGTTGTTCTGAGGAAGTCTGTACTTACAGATGAAAGCGCTAAACCGTTTATTTTGTTTTAATTGTCATATGTGTTTGGAATAAAAAACTTTCCTCCCTTGCCCGGGTCCGGTTCACTTGTACTGCAACACAGCCTGAGACAGCATTTTTGTCTCTTTTTCGGATTATTCAAATACCAAAAAGGGCATTTTACTCAGTGATAGGTCTGATAAGAGCTGTGTAGAGTGGCACTGTAACTTCCTTGGACCCAGATTCCAAACCCGTGCTTATGAGTTGGGCAGCATGCAATGATTTTCTTACTATCTTGGCTAAATGTTGGTCAAGGGCCAGAGTACTGTCTGTATATGTTCCAATTATCAGGTCAACTCTTTGGGATGTTTTTTTCAATGGAATAATTATCTTAGATGGGAATTCCCCAGCGGTCACTATAACGCATTTCTTCATGTTGAGTTTTAATCCATAGCTTTGACACCGGTTATTTGCTTGTGTTAGACCCTATTGAAGGATGTTGGTGTTGTGGGGGGATCTATGATCATTACCAATTTGCAGTCATCTGTGAACAAAGTGAGCCAGAGGCCTTTGACATTAGCCTTGACTTGCAAGATGTAGATGCCAAACAGGAGTGGACCCAACATCGAGCCCTAGGGTTCACTATTGGTGACCAGTCTCCTGGTGGAAGTGATCTCACTAATCCTGAATTTTTGGGTCCTATCTGTTAGTTAGCAATCAATCCAATGAGTTAGGTAGGGATTTATGCCTAATTCTGAGTGTTTGTTGACAACATCTGAATGGGGTATTGTACTGAATAGCTTGGCCAGGCCAAGGTAGGCAGTATGTACTGTTTTTCCCTAATCCATAACCTAGAGTGACACCAGAAATAAGCCAGTTATTAAAATCAATTTTTTTTGTTCATACTGTGGTATCATCCTTGGTAAAGGTAGAATGTCATTCATGTACCTGCTTATGGCACATATTCTAAGAGATCCATAATGTCTTTTTTCATATAAAGTCCAGTGAGATATGTCTCAGGTCATTTACACCCACATGGACTATGATAGAATTGTATTGCTACCTGTGGTGCCTTAACCTGAGTGGGTGCATGATACTGTACACACTAGTTACTAGGCAACTAACCATGATCATGTCCTTATGAAGCCTAGTGAGAAGGACATCTGAGTGTTTTACACTAGGGTCATCTGTGGAAGAGTACTAGGTAAACTGTTTCCTTACCTTATGCAGTTTGCTCTTGGAGGATCGTTGGGTGTAGACTTATGTGTGGTGCTAGATATTGCTTTTGGTGTGTTCTTTAGTGATTGCTGAGATTAGGTGTTGATATTTGATGACTTAGGAGGTCTTTGAGGTTTAGAAATGTTTAAGTGCCTCAGCATAAGAAGGTCTATGTGAGTATGGTGAATGGTATGTATGAAGTATGTAGTATGTGCATCCTTGACAACCTTGTTTGCAAGTGAGATTTTTACCTTCAGGGAAGTAATGTATGTACATCTCTCTCACATACAATGTTAGTTTCTTTAAGGATTAAAATGTTGTCTGAGTACATGAGACAATTGTTACACTGTTTTAGGATTCTCTTGTCTACCAAACTGGAAGAAACAAATTAAATAACTAGCTACAACAATTAATTTTCACTTTAAGCCTCCCTGTGTGTTTCCAACTTGAACAGACCAGACAACCTTTGTACTTAGAATTGTAATTCCAGTCTTCTTAATGTAGACACACATTAGTTAGCCAAAAGTAAAAAGGTATCAGAAGCAAATCAGACAAGTAACTGCAGCAAGTAATTTTATACTTAAGCCTATCTGTGAGTATCCTAACTCAGTCAGACTAGACTACTATCTGTTGCCATTAGAATTGCAGCCCCAATCTTCATAATGTAAAAAGAAACTATGGTTAGTGTTTTTAATTGAAAAGGTACCAGAAACAAACAGCTAGCTACAAGTAATTACAAGGCAATTCAAAGGCAGACAGGCCAGCAATGAGAAGCACACACACTTTAAGGCAATTTCAAAGTACTTGAACTGTCTCGGGGAGGGCATCCCAGTTTCTTCTGCCAGTAACTAGTAAGATGAGCAGATAAGATATGATTGGGAAGAACTTCAACTGTTTAAAATGATGCATTGCAAAAATGAAAATACAAGCATTTAGATGCAATACAGAGTTGTCCATGAAAAATACAGAGCATTATGATCAGGTCTCCAATTGTAACCCAAAGCTTGAGAAGTGAATTTTGACATCCATGTCAAGAACATATAATGATTGGTTATGATCAATGAGACCACACTTTGTAGTACATGACATTTTATTTATTCCATGTAATACCAGTTACAAAAAAAAAAGTGCAAAGTGTTTCACTTGCTTTGAAAACCAGTAAAGAACTTAGTAAGTGCTGTCCTACAGACAGCAAGTACATATAGTTGGGGAACAAAATTCAGGAACAGATTTTTAACTACTGCTCTAATTTAAATAAGTTACTGACAGACTAATGTCTGTAAACTTCTGCAAACAGAAAGAAAATATTAGACAGAATATTCATAGGTGCTGGAACCATATGGTGAGGGGGTGAAAGCCCCCCACTTTCAACAGCTGCCCAGTATGCCCTGAAACTACCGCCTAATAGCAATTACATGAAAAAATTTGTGTTGACATTTTTGAGGTAACAACAAGATCAGGCAACTGATCATTCTTTTGCTCACAGTTACCATGGAAAGGCCTATGTAAGTGTTTCTGAGGCATAACAATCAATTTCTTTTGTCAAGAATTTTGGACAAAGCCAAAAAAAACAAGGGAATGAATGCTCAAAACCCAGAAAAAAATTGAAGCATTACTTATTCATTCAAAATTGAAATAGAACAGGTTTTGCATCAACATGCAGTTTCTGATTAATTGAAGTATGAAACCTTAATGTTTGGTATTACTGAGTGATTGTAATCCTCTGCATACCTTTCAGCTCTTGTTTACGAATTCTGTTCAAAGCCAAAAATGATAGGGGGACATAGGACCTAAATCAGGGTCAGATTGTATGTATTCCTTTTATAAACTTAGAAAGCTGACAGAATACTGGGTTTGCATTAGCATACATTTTCTGAAGTATATGAAGTCTCAGATTGAAATGTCTCATTATTTAGTGGGTACAGTCCTCAATAATTTGCCAGAAAACCAAAAATGTTATGGAGAACAGACCAAAAATATGAGGCAAAAGTCTGGACATTTTGTGAAATTCTAGAGAGTTGAGATATGTGATCCTGAGTGATTTACCAGAAAATTAAACATTTTACAAGGGACATAGCAAAAATATGAAGCAAAATCAGGGATATTTTTGCAAAATTCTGGACAGTTTATTTTTTTATTGCTATTTATTTTCCTAGTAACTGGCCTGATCTATTTACCCTTTTCAGCTACCACCTAAGAACGACAACAGTAAAGATAATTTATACAAATACAATAAAACATTACATTCATGTACATACTTTGTACAGTTAAGAGGTATGTTTAATTTCCATATGTTGGTGCAGACCTGCATATTTACTGTCTTTCATCCACTGAGTAACAGGATAGGCATTTGCCACAGAGGTAAATTTCACTGCAGCTAGACTGACTTGCAGTGTAGTAATCATTTTGCTGTATTTAATTATTCATTCATTCTCTTACACCAACTTTATACTATTCAGGATCACTTATTTTATTTTATTTATTTTACATTTGTTGACCGGGCCAGTCTAGCTGGATACATGTCCATTTTCAGTAGAAGCCCGGGGAGAAAAGCTCCATGTGCAATACAACAAGCAATATACAATAAAACAATATACAATAAGAACAAAATTAAGTACAGACTTGAAAAAAATATACAGAAGAACATTTGCAAAATACAGTCAAGAAAGAAATACCAATAAGTTGTATACAAAGACAGTATAGAGTAGAGCAGATTTTTTTTTTTTTTTAAATGTTAACTGCTATGCTACCAATAAGCATGGCCAGAGCAGTAATCAATGATGAGATATAGGTGTATATAAGAAGAATTCAGTTAAAGATACATAATAAGCAGATCTTGTAGGGAAGGCTAGTTGAGGCAGGAGGTAATTAGTGAGAAGAAACAGCAGTTAGTCAGGGATAGAACAGGAACATAGCCAGTGTGCCATGAGATAAAGCTTGAGCTTCTTTTTGAAATGTGTATGAGAGGGGAGAGTTGTGAGTTCAGTGGGTAATAGATTCCATAGCTTACCAATGGTATTACAGATGAGGTAGTCACCTGCTAAATTGTCGGATCTACAGGTGTTAAACAGAAGTTTATTAGAAGAGCGTAAGTTTTTAGGATTGTGGTAGAGGGTAAGTAGGCTTGAAAGTATAGGAGTATTGGAGGGTTGATACAGTGTTTTGTGGGCAATAGTAAGCTGTGAAAAGTGCATATGGTGTGGAAACTCTAACCAATCAAGTTGTTTAAGATTTAGACAGTGATGGGTACGGAAAGGAGTGGCAGCAGCAAATCTGGCAATATTATTGTAGGATACAGTCAATTTGTTAATGTTGGTTTTAGAAAGGTTTGTATAAATGGGTGAGGCATAGAGTAGTGTAGAGATGAGATGAGTTCTGGCTATAGCAGTCCTGGCTGCTGGAGTAAGAAAGGGTTTGATTCTATAGAGGGATCCAAGTTTCTTGTTGACTGTTTTTATAGTACTGTTAATATGTGTGTCAAAGTTGAGGTTGTTGTCTATAGATATTCCTAGGAGTTTGGTAGATAGGTCTGGAGAGATAATAGTACCATTGTTAGATGTGAGTGTAAAATGTGTAGGGGTGGACTTGCGGGTTGGGGAGAATAGTAGCAGTTTAGTTTTCTTTGGATTTAGTAGTAGGCAGCGGTTTGTAAACCATAGTTCAACAGTATTAAATGCTTCCTGTGTGATGGACTGCAGTTCAATTTGAGAAGTAGCTGAGCAGATAATAGTGGAGTCATCTGCGTACTGAATGCAGGTTGAATGTGGAACTGCTGACTGAAGATCATTAATATAGATGGAGAATAAGAGCGGCCCTAATATGGAGCCCTGAGGGACACCAAGGGAGATGGGGAGGAGATTAGAAAGATTATTGTGCCAGAAAACCGCTTGTTTTCTGTTATCAAGGTAAGATTTGAACCATTTGATGGCTAATGGGTCTAGTGATAGAGATTTCATAATATGCAAGAGCAGCTGGTGATGAACCATGTCGAAAGCTTTGGATAAATCAATGAACACTGCAAAGGAAAGAAAGCCGTTATTACGATTATTGTTAATACAATCTGTAAATGATAGCAGGGCTGTGGTGGTACTGTGGTGAGGTCTGAAACCATGTTGGCAGTTTGCCAGTAGGTTATTTTGGAGAAGGTGGTTTAGAAGTTGCTTCTGTATACATTTTTCCATCATTTTTGCCAGAGGAGATAGCAAGGCTATAGGACGAAAGTTCGAGAATTCATTACAGTTCCCACCTTTGTGTAAAGGAATAATATAAGAAATTTTCCAGATGGACAGGATATTTCCTTCTCTAATGGTTCTATTGATAAGGATAGATATAGGGTAGGCAATGGATTTGGCTCCAATTTGGAGGTATTCTCCTGGGAGTTGGTCAGCAGAAGGGGTAGAAGGTTTAAGTTTTAGTAGAAGTGAGCATATACTGGAAGTAGACACTGGTTGCATTTGAAAGGATGGAGGAGGATTTAGAGATGAATTGAGCAGATTTGTGGTGTCAGGTGAAAGATGGCTAGCAAGAGATTGGATGGCATTGGTAAAGAAGGAATTAAAGGAGTTGGCAGTGTGAATGGGATTATCTGGGTTGGAGCCTAGAGGGTTAGGGGTGGTTGATTGTCCTGGGTGAAGAAGTTTGTTGATACTGTTCCAAAACATTTGAGGTTTATTTTGATGGGTTTGCTGTATTTGGAGGTAAACGTTCTTTTTATCTAGCACTATGGCTTTTTTAGTAATATTTCTTAGTTGTTTGAAAATTAAGTGATCTAATGGATTTTTAGTAGAACGCCATTTGACCCAGGCTTTGTTTCTCAGATGGATTTTATGCCTTGTAGTATTTGAGAGCCAGGGTGCTGGTTTAGCTTTGCATCTAATAGAGCGTAATGGTGCATGGTGGTTCAGGATGGTTAAGAATGTAGTATTAAAATAGGCTACAGCTTCATCAAGTGGAAGATATTTTAGTGGTGTCCAATTACATTGTTTAAGTTCTGTCAGGAATAGATCATGGTTAAATTGTTTTTTGCAGCGAACAGTTCTGGCAGTGCTGGGAAGAGTGAGGTTGGTTTTAGATCTAATAAAGTAGGTTAGGGAATGGTCACTTAGATCATCTGGGAGGGTCCCTACTTTGTAGGTTTGTAGAGGATTATTAGTGAGTATCCAGTCCAAGGTAGTTTCTTTGTTGTTGGGTTTGTGAGTTCTGGTAGAGGAGTTAATGGTTTGTGTAAAGCCATATAAGTTAATATGGGTGGAAGGGTGTATACTATTACAGGACTGCCAATCAATATTGATGTCTCCTAAAATTATGAGATTAAGCAGAGATTTCCTGAAAAGCTATTGGAGTAGTTATAAAAACAGCTTAGATCCATAGACATTCCAAGGTCAACACATGCAATGACCATTCACAGTATGCCAGTACACTCCTTCAGGCATCACCTCCTTTTACCAGTAGGGCCACCCAGTAAAACCCACAGTAATTTTGTGATACCCATCCAGTCACTAGTTTATGTTCAAAGTAAAGTAGTGATTCACACTGCTTAACATGTAGAGGAAGTTTATTTGAAAGGTTTAAGAGATTCTGCCTTATAAGCATGCCTCTCCACTTTGCAGTATGTATCTGATGGTGAAGATGTAGGTCCCTATTTCTAGTACTGGTGGAGATATTGGACTTGTGGAGAAACAGGACATCTAGGACAACTGTGTCTGTACTGGTGAAGCAAGCAAAATGGTTCACCCCTCAAAAGTCTTTAAGGTACTAAATAAAGGGATAAAACATCTTCATAACTCAAGGACTTTTGGTTTGTGATTTTTTTTTTTTTTTTTTTTGGTTAGGAGCCTTAAGGGTCTTATGCACTATGTAAGGCAATTCATCTCCGAAAAGCCAACATGTAATGTTAAAATTAACACTATTTTATTAAATCCAAAAATCACAGTAAAAAGACTTCCAGTTAACATTCAGACCCAACCGGATGTACGTTCTGTCATTAACACTCAGTACTACTAGTGTTTTCATTCTACCATGAGGACTTCATCAGAATCAAATGTTAAATGAAGTACATCATAAACTATTTATACATTTCCTGTTGTAACATTTTATCCTTTAGCAATTCATTACAAAAGGAATATGTTACCATAGTTAATTATAAACCATCGGGTGCTAAATAAATAAAAGAAAATGAACCAATTGTCACAAAAAAGAATGAAAGCATGTACAAATATATAATAAAATATGTAGTATTACAATAAAAACATATATAGGCTTTCTAATTAAAATTGATGTGTTGATATAAACATACTGGAAGTCTTTTTACTGTGCTTTGTGGATTTAATAAAATAGTGTTAATTTTAACACTTTGTGTTGGCTTTTAGGAGTTGGCCTGACTTCCACAGTGTATATTTTCTGTTTCGTGTGTGGTTTATGCACTGTTTCTCTGCTGCCTTGTTTCTATTTCACATCTAGGGTCTTGCTTATTGTTTGATACGATTAATGAGATGTACCCCAAAGGGGGCATTGTACTCAATAATTGTTCTGATTAATGCTGAGTAAAAGTGAGTGAGTGCCTCTTCAGACCATGAGGACGTTCCTTTGGCAATTAGGTGGGCTAAATAAAAGGATTTCCTGACAACTGTTGTCACTTGATGGTCAAAACAGAGGGAGCAGTCAGTGCACATTTCAAGGTCCCTGGGAAATTTTTCATTTTGTAGTTGTGTGTTGTCTGTACAGTATGATGAGGGGAGAGGTTGTCTGCAAAAAGAGATACTACACCTTTTAGCATTTAGTTTGAGTTCATTTTTAATACACCAAGGTTTTAGTATGGCAGGTTCATTCTGAAGTTTGGTTGTGACACTGTGACTTAACAAAACTTCCAGTATGCAGTCATCTGCAAACTTTGTTAGCTAGAGGTTTTAGTTCTCCACTTTGTGATCAAATAAGTAAAACACCAAAAAGGAGATGTTCCAGCACTGAGCCCTGAGGCAATGCCTCTGATCACATTCATACTTATTGATGAGGTACCTGCAAAGTGCACTGTATGGGCATTGTCTTTCACCCGGTTTGCTATCCATCTTACCACATATGGGATTGATATTTAAAGCAAGGAGATTTTTTATAATGACAGCAAGGGGAATGTGTTGAAATCTTTCAGCAGGTAATGATAGACCACATGCAATGCATGGCCACAATCTAAAGCCTCTGTAACCCTTCTAAAGAGGTTTACCAGGTTATATAGGAGCTACCTTTCACAAAGCTAATCTGTTGGGTGCCAATTCAAACAAGAGTCTTGATGTCACAGTTTATGAGATTAGTTATAATACACCTCATTGGTTTGCAGATGAGGCTTGTAAGGCTAATAGGACTTTAACTTCCCAGGTCAGTTGTAAGGCCACTCTTATGAAGGAGCATCACCGCTGAAGTGCACCTTTCACCAGGGGCAAAGCCATTAACTAAACTTAAGTTAAATAGATTGAGGAGTGGGTCTGCAAGGGCATGTTTGACACTGTTTTAAAACTTCAAATGTTCTAATATCAACCCGTTTTGAGCGAACGCTAAAAATAGCGAAGCTGCAGAACACCAAATTCTTTCCCAGGGAAATAATTCAGTTGGCCGGTTCTGTGGCTTCGCTATTTTCAGCACTGTGGTGGAAATATACGGGTCAGGTTCAGGTAAGTGTGCGACTGTGTGGTTGTTAGGATTAGGGTGCGGGTTAGGTGAGTTAGGGTTAAGGAGCAGGTTATGTAAATTAGGGTTAGGGGCGGGTTAAGTGAGTTAGGGTTAGGGCGCGGGTTAGGTGAGTGTGCGATAGTGACGGACCTTAGTGTTAGTGTTTGGGTTAAGGTAAGTGCATAGATAGTAGTGTATGTATAGTTTAGTGTAGGGTTAGTTGAAGGATTATAAGTGTATGTGTGTGTATTGATGTTTTTTTTAGGTGTGCATGTGTTGTGTGTATGTGTTTCGGAATAAAAATTTGCTTTTTTGAATGTTTGATATTATGTGGTTTAGATATTTTAGGTTTGATGAAATAGCATTCGCTATTTTCATCTTTTGATAAAGTGATATAAACGCAAACCAGGTATATGATATGTAGTAATAAATAAAGATGTCATCAGAAAGATTATTATATATTAGAAATCTGACAAAACCAAGCCTCTTGCATTTATTTTTTCTTATCCAGCTGTTACAGTGTTATAAAATGTTTTATGGATAGTAACAAACCTTATTAATAAGCTGTTTGATGTACTTAAATGGGACAGTCACCGGCAGTCCTAAATATTTTGATTCTGGCCTTTAGTGAAATGAAACCATGGAAAAATGACTCAATGGGCCCCTCTGATTTCCACTCTCCCTCATACTTTGCCCTGTGTGCCCCCTGCTTTTCCACCATCTTGGTCTTACGACACCATTCAGATGACTTTTTTTTTTGTTTTCCAAAACTTTGTTGAACTCTACAGAGTTTTTCATGCATTGCTTCAATGTGTCCTATATGGCAAAGATTACAACATAATGAATGAAGAGGAAATAATCAAATGAAGCCAGAGGTCACAGCACTGACTCGCTGAAGCCACTGGGTTTCTACATAGTCTAAGCTGACTTTTAAAGCTGTTTTTTTCCAAACCTTTTGAGCCAAAGATGTCCTGAACAAAAATTGTGGCTAAAAAAAAAACTTAATTTTTTCCCTTTATTTTCTTCCTACATCTTTTCACCACTCCCTAAATGACCAAAACTGCGCTGTAATAGATGAGGAAGAAATAACAGAATTAAGCTGATTGTCTAGAGGTTGCTAGGACTTCAGAAACCAAGGGATTCTAGATGATGCGTGGTACATTTTAGATTTTTTTTCATCAGCCTTTTGTTACAATTATGGCCAGGACAAAAATCATGCCTAGCTACAGAAATCCAGTCTTATTATTTATTTTAATGACTAAATAAGGCGTCCCCAAGACTTAATAATCATAGTTGACAAAAACGTATTTCCTAATAAAAATGAGAAGAGAAATGCTTGCAAAGGCATATGATTCATATCTTAAAATGGTGTGTCTTCCTGTCAAAAGAAAAAAAAAACACTTTTATGTATTGCTCTGTTATTAGCTTGGGATGAAAGTAAATACTGCTGACACATGTTATCATACAGCTCGCCCATGCAATCCACCCCTAAAAGACTGCTACCAATATCTGTGTAGTCATCTGACAACCAAAATATAGTAACATATTTTAGCTTGTTGATCACAGATGTATATTCACAATATGCTTCCTTATCACCACCTCTCAACGTTAGCCACCTGTATACAGATATGTGACTGTGAGTAAAAAGAATTATAACAGTTATGTATTCCAGTCTGTTATGTGCATACCTGTGAGGTATGATGGTGTGAAATGTTAAAGAAATAATAACTACCTTATCACAGCCCCACAAAAAACAAAATGACCTTCTGTGCATAGTATCTCTGAGGAATAACTGTGAGGAGATATAGTGACTGCACTTTCCCCATTTCAGAACATGTTATAGTGACTTCCCTGCATACCGCTGAGGTTTGATTGCAAGGATAATTTAAGTGATAATAATCTCCCTGTTTCTAGCCCTCACCGCCCCCCCACCCACACACACACACACACACATATACACACAAACACACACACGTAAGTGTTTTGCTTATATAAACTCTCATGCGCTACATTCATATTATGCAAAAAAATATACAATGCAACTAAACTGTGGAATGAAGCAATAGTACAGAGAAAAGTAACTAAAAAAATAATGCTAAGTCCCAAGTAGGCAGAATTACTTTATTTTATTAAAGATTTTTACTTCTGCCTACTTGGGACTTAGCATTGTTTTTATTTTAATTCATATTATGCACTATGTCTCATATAAACTACAATGATTTAGAACATACAAGAAAACATAGATCCATGTTGATCAAACAACTATTAATTAATAATTAAATAATTTAAACTATTGCTTGATTTGAGGGAAATAGCAGTTATTTAGGCATACCCACTGAATAGTAAGAATTGTAAAGACAAAAGAAAAAGGAACGCAAGGTTTACAGATTTTATCCCTTCTATTCCAACCTGAATACACTATACTATACCAGTAAAACATACTACTATCTGAAAACTTATCTTTAAAATTATAATTATAACTTGTTACTAATAAATAAGTTACAGAATCTATTGCAGTAGTTATGTTTACATTAACAAATTAAATTATAAAGCTAATGTATTTGAGTAACTTATTTATTATTAAGTATCATTGCAGTATTTGAACATATGAAGTATAAGAATATTATTTTTATACCCACATTTGATTATCCCTTTCCTTTATAATCTCAATGGCCACATATAAAACTGTTAACATCCTAACAGGATTATTTTTGGACCAATTGACAATGTATAGGACATTCCTTAATGTTAGTAAAAGTCAATCATTCATTCTGAAGTTTTTTGGATCTAGAATTTGCCTTCCTTGAGTTAGCATCTATTTGCCACTTAAGTGAAGTTGTGCTCCAGTCCATATCTTCTGAAGGGCTTATTATTTTGTTTTTAAGAATGAAGTCAGACGCTTGTGGAATATCAAAAAAGTACCATTTAGTAGGTGAACTTTTATTCTTGCTAGAAACAACAGCTGCTTTGAGATCTTCCTTCTATAATTCTTTAATTAAAAATAAGAACAATTTCCTTTTACTCATGACTTTTATAGACTAATCATTATCAATACTATATTGTCATCTCCTATTTTATAGGAGGATTTGACCAATAAGTTTTGAGAATTAGACCTTTTCCATACTTTTTATGAATTTTACTATAATTAAATGAGGAGGGGCATTATCCTTTCTAGCAGTAGAAGTGAAATGTCTATGTGTCCTTTCTATACTAAAAGAAAAGGCATCAAGTAAGTTAAAAGATTTATGCAACCAAGTTGAAAGAAAATTGACTATATTATCACTTTCATATTTTTCTGGTATTCTGCATATTCTTGTATTATTTCTTCTAAGTCTGTTGTCCAAATCATCTAATTTTTCATTAATCATGTATACTGTTTAGAAAGAAAGTCAATCTGTATTTAATTTTCTGATATTCTCTACTAATGGTCATATAAAGCGTCTTCCATTGTTGTAATTTGTCTTGCATCAGAAAAAATATGTGCACCAAAGACCAATAGACAAACAAAACCAAAAGCAGACAGAGGTTACTGATGGTCAATAAAAGTTGGAGAAAACTATTACTTATGGTCAATAAAAGTCAGAGAAAACTGTTACTGATGGTCAATAAAAGTCAGAGAAAACTGTTACTGATGGTCAATTTATTTGTTTGTCTTGCATTTTAAATACGCTTTCCATATGTTTCATTTGTTTTTTAAATGCTTCTTTAAATTTATCTATCTTCAAATTTAAATTGTCCATTTTAAAGCATATATCTTACATATTCTGTGTCAAAGACTGTGGGCAGGATTCACAAAGCCTCCGTGTAAGAGTTACAAGGCTTACACGGAGGCTGCAGTTAAACGGTGTGACGTCAGCATGTCATACATATGCATGAGGGCATGCTGAATCACACCTAAGGCTTACACGGACCATGGAAGACAGTAGGGGACGAGTCCGTAGGCCGAGCCCTGCAAGCAGACACGCCCCCAGAAGAGTAAAAATGCCCAAAGTAAACCCCCACGACAGAGTACATGGAAATGTGAATAAACACAACCCAACACATGCCCCCACAGACTATGAACATAAAATTATATAAATGAACATGTTATATATTTTTTTAATTGTAAAGATGTTTGCCCGTGTGTGCGCTCGTTTGCACGGGCGTGCCCGTAGCTCAGCCACAGTTAGCAGTAAGTGGAAAAGCATATAAGAACTAACTATGCAAAGTAAGCCAAAAAGCAATAGTGTAGCAGTAGAGACGTTGGCTGAAAAGCAGGCAGTCATGGTTCGAGCCCCCACAACATCAATTTTTATTTTTAGTGAAATAAGCACGAAACAAGTCCCTGACATATATGTACATATATAAAATTATAATTTATGTAAAAATGTAATGAAATAGGCCATTTATTTTGAAGAAATGTGAGATAACAAAACAATAAAAAATGCCAGATGTGCCTATAGCTGAGCTACAGTTTAACAAGGTGAGTGCATCTGCCCGTAGGTGAGCAGTGGTTTAACAGGTGTAAAATGAGTGCCCGAAGGTGAGCAGTGGTTTAACAGGTGCAAAATGAGTGCCCGTAGGTGAGCAGTGGTTTAACATGCTGAAACTGTGTGCCCCTAGCTGTGCTGAGCGTAATATGCGTGCTGACAGCCAAATGAGGTGTAAACCAGCGTAACCCATTTGCGCGGAGCTGCGCACCGCGCCAACAGGCTGTAACAAAACTGCCTTTACACAGACACACCCCCTAGCCTGTCTAGACAGTCATAAAATATAAAAAGCAGTGGCCAGGTTCAAACCCAGGATACCATGCACCATAGTCAAGGTACTGAACCACTAAGCCATGACAGCTGTACTTAGAAATGCAGTAATAGCAAATATATAGGAATGAATGGAAAGAGGAGCATGACAAAGCAGGTTTTGTGAAGCTGATACAATTCCAAAATGGCCAATCACAGATAAGTGCGGGAAAAACGGCATATATAAGCCCCATAGGCAGGAATACACAGCATAACCAATTGTAGAACTAACTTGCAGCCAGAATGTCAGGAGTAGGTGAGGGTAGTTGCTTCTGAGCACAGAGGTGGGGCATTGAGGAGTCCAGATATATGGTCTGGCTCCTTGTCCACAATCATGAGGCCCAACTCATGCAGGGCCAGGTCCTGTGGGGAGCATATAGGGCTGAGGCGTGGGACCGGTTGGCTCATGATCTCACCAGTGCCACAGGGATTCCAAGGACTGGTGAGCAGGTCCGTCACCACCATGCGGACCTGAAGAGATGTAAGCAGGACCAACTGAACCTTTGGATCCAGGAGGCCCGGCAAATGCCCAATGCCCCACTACTGAGTAAGTTACATTTAATTATGTATGTAAGAAATTAACCTAGCTGATATTATGGAGATGTGTATTCCAATATTACTTTATTTATATTACAGCTGCAGGTGTCCGTTCTACGAACGGCAGAGCCTATGGCAATAGGCTGGTGCGGTTGCGCCACCAGGCAGGTCAGTAATCCTCTCCCTGTAACTGTAAATAAATATAAAAGTATGACAGTTAGAAAAAGAGTGCAGTGTAGTCACTAAGTAATAAAACGTGCAAGTAACAGTGTAAGAGTGTTTGCAAGTATTGCTTGATTACAAAAGTGTGTTGCAGTCTGTAATCCAAACAGAAAAATGAAAATGTCTGAAATAAAGTCTGAAATAAAGATGCCCCACCTGCAATATAATAGTACACAACCTGTAGCAGGCTGAAAAGTACAGCTGCAGAAGATGAGTAAATCACATGTGTGAAATATATCCCTGTTGAAATACTGAAACATGACAGAAGTGAGACTGGTGGAAAGGATTGTAATAACTACAGGTAAAACATGTCAATAAAGCCTAGAAGTAAGTACCATCCTGAATTGTAAAATTAAAACAAGTGAGAGAGTGTGAGAAAGAGTTATGAATCCACCAATAAAGTAGTAATAACTCCTGAATAAAGTATACTGCAGTTAGTACAGAATGAAATGAATGTGACAAGCAGAACCAAACTGTGAAATGTGTTCAAAATGTTCCTGCAGCTGGAATGTGTATCTCAAAATCTGGATATGTTGCTCTCAGTCTACAATATGCAGATAGTATGATTGTCTGAAATACCAAACATCCACAGTTGTCTATAGCTATATAAAGCAAATGTAGCAGGATGATGTAGCTGAACAAAGCCAGATATGAACGTGTATGAATAAAATGAAAATGTATATTGATGTAACAGTAACATTCCTAACACCAACTTGAAGTAGTTATCACATAGGAAACTGTAGGTAGAACTGTAGTGTGTATATATCTGCAGCTATTAGAAATGTACAGCATATGTATTGGTATTTGAAGGTGTTAATTATATTTTCTTCACCCTACCCTATAACCACACATAATCCATTCCACGTGAAATTGGTATGTGCAATCACAATTAACACCCCTGGACATTTGTCCTGTTGGGTCATACATATTTGCATGTACGTTGATGCACCTGCCCTGTTCATACATCCAAACCTGATGGCCTGTTGCCATCAATCAACCCTGGATATTGTTGGACTGTGTATTGTTGTTCAAATTATGCATGTGTTATGCTCGCTGTTCAATGGTGTGAATATCTGGGTGTTTGGTTAATGGGAATACTAATGCATGCTGTTACAACTAATTGCGAATGGTATTGTATGTTACTAACCCAAACTGTCATGACATAATGCAAAACATAGGACGACAGGGAAGGCGGGTTCCAGTGGACCCACCTCTCCCACCTCAGCTGGCAAGTGTACTGGCAGTAGTGCCCAGTCCGGACCCTCCTCCAGTGGCCCTGTGCCACCTGCGGGTGGAAGCGCTGCAGGGGTTGGGGTTCATCCCCCCTCTGCAAGTGTGGCCGGAGGAGAGCCACCACTCACCCTTCGTAGCATCCGGACTGTGGTGCGTAGGGAGATCCAGGAATCTGTTCTTGGGCCCCTACGCCAGCTTGAGGCACAGGTGGCACAACTAACGGGCATGCCTGTTGCCCGGCCTACACAGCCCCGTCCTGGGCAGTGAAGGTAGAGTGGCAACTGCCCATGGGTGGGGATATCAGTTCCACTGTTGCCATCTGTGGGCTCATGGGCTCTGGATATCCAAACATCCGTCCCCGTCAATTGTGTAACCCCCCCACACGTGTCATACACCGCCCCTGTATGCATCTTGTTTGTCTTGTCTGTTGACCTACCCAACCAACCTCCCCAGCTATGCCGACTTCCTTTACCTGACATGCCACTCTCACCTGAAAAAAAAAAAAAAAAAGGGCACTCTGTACCCACAAAAAAATTATGCCCAATACATAGCTGCCCATTTCGCACACATGTCTGCTGGACATGGAAATTGTCAATTACAATTGGCTGTACAACAAGTATTATTGTTGTCCTTACACCTCTCTTAGGGGTGGAAGGTTTCAAATGTCACACCAAATTACAAACATATGCACAGCTGTTGCTGATGAAGAAATGGGCAGCTATGGGCCTTACCTACATCCCTCCTGCAAAACCCAAGCTTGTTTCCCTACTGTCTTACCCTCTTTGTGACCCCTTTTTCACCACTTTCCTGTCTCCCCATTTTCATTTCTTTCAAAGAATATTGCACGGGTGTGCGCAAGAGTAAGCACTTTTAAGCGGTTGTAAGCGGGTGTGTGCAGAGCTGAACACCAGTGTGCATGCGTGAGCTCCGCGCAAACCAGCGCTAACCCAGTTACAACTGCTTAAAAGTGCCTTAGTCACTCTGAATGACAGGTCCTGTAGTCAGTTCAAAAGCAAAATAAAATCCCACTGTCAGTCCCGAACACAGGACCTTAGAAACAGTAATCTGCATGACTTACCACTAAGCCATGACTGTTATATAAGAACATTGTGCTACAATAAATACATCATGTAATAGTAGGAATGAATGTAAAGGGAATATAGGATGTGTAGTACACAAAGCATGTCATGTATATTTACTGTCAAATCTAGTGGATTTCTATAATAGTAGTGTGTGAACAGAAACAGCCATGCTAGTTGGTAGCTAGTAGGTAATAATGTCAGTTATTATATATATATAAATGTATATATATATATATATATATATATATATATATATATATATATATATATATATATATATATATATATATATATATATATATATATATAGATATATATATAGTTGTAGGTGTCAGTGTACATACACACTTAGTACAGGAAACAGGAAAGATGAATGGAGAAATGTTTATCTGCAACACAGCCTGAATTATGAGAGAGATACTAACCTTTACACTCACAGAACCGTGTCCACAGCATACCAGCATGGTCCCCGCCCTTACAATCTGAAAGGGCAATGCCTATCTCACATACCCTTTTATAGCACTGTCCTGAAATCACAGTGAGAACTGCAATCAGTACACAACTGGCTTCATGCAATCAGCAAATGCTGGCTAACAATTGGTGCAGAGGCCATCACATGGACATATGCAGATACCTACAAAAGCATCCTGTACTCCCAGTCCATGCATGCAATACTTTCATTGCACCGTCTGGAGGCAGAGAGAGGGAGGGAGAGAGAGAGAGAGAGAGAGAGAGAAAGAAAGAAAAAAAGGAAATAAAAACACAAACAAAAACTACACTTAAGAAAAACTAAGTTGAAGCTATCATCAGTGACAGTATCAAGCTGGGCTAGCAGCAGCAGGAACCTATACTAACGGTAACGCAACCAGCTGTGACAAACACAGGTAATGTAAAGTAACAATTTAATAGTCTACATACTGTGAACCCTCCATATGTGTTATTGGTCTGTATCTATATGTATGTCTATGTGATAAGTTGTGTGTACGTTGTTTTACCCAAAGGGGATGACTATACATTTCATGCCATTCAGTGTTAGGCCATGATTCTGGCACCAGTTGTCCGTTTCAGTGAGGTCTGTCTGTAGGATGTGTGTGTCAGCTGGTGTATCGACAATGGTGCCTAGTTTGCAGTCATCTGGGAACTTTGTCATCTACAACCCACCCATGTTTGCTTTCACATCTGAGAAGTAAATGCCAAACAATAGGGGTCTTAGGACAGAGCCCTGTGGGATACCACTTGTGACTGGCTTTGAGTGTGACATGGCTCCCGCAATTTTGACTTTATGGACTCTGTTGTTCAACCAGTTTCCAACCCATCATGTGATATATGTATTAACATTTAAGCTGATGAGCTTGTCTATGATGCCTGAGTGGAGTATTGTGTTGAAGGCCTTAGTCAAGTCCAGGTAGGCTGTATGGACTGCTTTGCCCTCATCAATGGCTGTAGTGACTGTTTTGAAAAAGTCAACCAGGTTCAAAAGGCAGGATCAGAACTTCACAAAGCCAAACTGGGTGGGATCAAGTGTCTGTAGGTCCCCAATATCGCTGTATATGAGTTCCATAATGAATCTTTCCATAGCTTTGCAAACCAGGCTGGTTAAGCTTATGGGGCGGTAGTTCCCAGGGTCAGTAGAGGTGCCTCCTTTGTGGAGTGGGACCACTGTTGCTGCACGCCAGGCTTCAGGTACATATCCCGTAGTAAGGCTAAGGTTAAATATCAGTTTTATATGCAGTTGTAGCTCCTCTTGGAGTTCACGTAGCACACATCCAGGGATGCCATCAGGTCACATTGATGCTGTGTGTTCAGCTTTGCTGAGGGTGGCCCTCACCTGGACATCTGAGATGACAGGGAGGTTACATTCAGCTGTGATAAGTATTTCTTCTTTTGGGGGAGAGGGAGGGGGGATAGTTGCACTGAACCTGTCTGCCAGAATGTTGCCAATATCTGTGGGTTTAGTGAATTTCATGTAGTTGTGTACTAACTCTGAGCATATCTGAGGCTTTTGGTCCATGTTTCTAACAAAACTGAAGAAGGCCTTGTGGTTATCTTTAGTGTCCTTGGCCATTTCTCTCTCAGAGTTGGCCTTGGATGTTGTTATGAGAGAACTTAGCTTATTACTAGTGCCGACCACAGATGCCTTCCCTTTATGTGATTCTGCTCTGTCCTGCAGTAGCCTCCTTCTATCATTATACAATTTGTCTTTGGCTGGGGTCCACCAGACAGAATGCGTAACCTTTGTGCATAGGGTCTGGGATAGAATTGTGTGTGCATGTTCCATGCATTCTTGGGGATGTCCATGGGAAGCATTTGCAAAGGGGTCAGCATTGTGGGTTGTGGCTTCCACTGGCCCAATGGGCTGCATGGATACCATCTCAGTCCTAACAAGTGAAAATCTGTCTATTCACATATATTTCAAAGTAGTCTACTGTGCTGGTGGTGGTGATGGGATATGTATATCCAGGCCGATTATTTTGTGTCCAGATCACACTAGTGGATGACGTTCCACATACAGTACCTTGTTATGAACCCCCAGAGTGAGGTGGTGCATTGGACCTGTCTCAGTGTGCTGACTGATGGGGCTTGGTACTATGTTGTATGGAATGTGGCAGGTATTGTTGCACAGGTGTCGGCTGAGCACTGATATCTGGCCATGTACATATGTATCCACCAAGAGACACACACGTGCTACATATGGGAGTAGTAGTAGTATATCACTACAGTTGAGTATCATGTATAGTACGTGTGCCATATTTTGCTGACATATTTGCTGATATCCTGTTTGTGTTCTCTTTCAGGGACATGGCACGTCAGCGAAATCCTGCCTACTCTGCTGCAGAAGATGAAGCGATACACCAGAGCCTGGTGCGGGATTATGACATACTGTTTTCCCGCACCAGCCAGAATCAGCAGGAGAGGGCTGCACTGTGGCAAGACCTTGTCCGTAGGGTAAATGACATTGGCACGCATAATAGGACATATGAGCAGGTACGGCATCACTGCAGTGATTTAATCAGAAATGTCCGTCAGCGTGCATCGGATATCCACAGGCAACAGGTCACCACAGGAGGTGGGGTGGCCACACATCCCCCCCTCACCAGACTGGAGGGGCTACTCCTAAGTGTTGTGGCTCCAGCCCAGGAACATCAACAGCAACACACCTGCATTATGATGGAGGCTGGAGCCACACAGCAACACGACATGGAGCATGCAGGTAATATGCGATATGTACACTTGACTGTTCTGTACACTGTTAGTTTATGCATGTGTAAGGTGTGTCCTTGGTATGCAGCTGTCAACATAGTATGTAATTGTGCAGGTGTGATATTGCCAATATCAGCAGCTGACATGTGAAAGGCAACTGTTGTACTACTGAACTGTATCATACGCAGTATCAATGGCACAGTTGTGCCCACTGACACTAATCCCCTCATTTCTGCAGGTCCCTCCAGTGTTACAGCAAGGCAGCCCATCCATGCTGGTGAGTGTGTTTTAACAATACCTATAATAGTCCTGATAGTGCTAGTAATAATAGTGTAACTCAGTAGTGCTCTGTGTGTATACTGCAGGGTGTGCATGTGTGCCTGTGTCCACGTGTGCCTGTGTCCACATGTGCATGTGTGCATGTGTGCATGTGTGCATGTGTGCATCACTGGTAACATTGTGTAGACATTGTAAACTGTGTTTCCTGTCTTCCTCCCACAGGTTCTGGTGCTGCTCTGGTGTCCTGCAGCAGGGAACCTGAATCTGGTGCCACAGGTACTGATAATGATGATATCCGTGTAATGGCACAGGAAGGTGTGTCAGGGTCCGTCATCAGTCAGCCAATTGACAGTACACAGCTGTCAACCCCATCATTGTGCACAGTCATCCTGCCAGTACATCCTATGTCACCATTGTCCCTAGGTGATGGACAGGATACAGTGGGCATTGACCAGGGTAATGTGGTATCTGTGGCACATGCTTCCCCACACAGCAGCCATGGGCAGGGTCCTGAGATGGTACCACACAGACAGTTGCCCATGGGTTCTTGTGGGAGCATCCGTGGGCGTACTGCCTCTGGCAGACATGCCCAAAGAGGTCTGTCAACCTCAGCTATATTTCGGGCTGTCATGCAGGCACAGTCACGTATGGAAAGGTACACCAGACAGGGTCTGAGGGAGCTGAGAGCATGTCGCACATCCATGACTGACAGTATGTGTGACATCGCGGATGCTATCCGTAATTTCACCGATGTCATAGACAGACATTGTGGGGACATATTACAGCAGTTCCACAACTACATGTCCATGAGCCAGGGCAATGGTGGATGGTTGCGGCGTCGACGTGGCCATATGCCAGCAACAGCGGCAGCTGGCAGTCGGCGCGGATGACAACAGGCCCACAGACACCCCCATAGTGCCAGCAGCAGCCCCAGCAATGCTGGGTCTGTGCTGTCATCAGACCGCCCCAGGAGACCACATGCACGTGGCTCTGGACAGTCCCAACAGGGACCTGTGTCCAGTCAATGAACACCCGCTTCTGATGACAGTACCCAGTCTGGCTTAGTACCGGATACGGTCTGTAGCACCCCTGCCAGGCACAGGTACTGTGTTCGTGGCCACAGACACTGATCTGTATGACCTGCCAGGTGCAGTCTGTGGCTGTCCACAAACTCCAGTATATGGCAGCCATGAGGTGGAACTGTGTGCATGCATACACACATGTGAAATGTTAACACCTAGGGCTACCACATACATGCACACACTGCACCAACAGTGCCCCACCCTGTACTGCTGTCCCTCACCAACACACATGCACATACATGTCAATTGGTGGTATCAGTGGCAGACTCAGGCATACCTAGTTCACACCCTGTGCATATGATGAAACTGTGCCACCTCCTGCAATCTCCAACATCAGTGCAGGAACAGGTTAACATGTCGCTGATGCACAGGGTGACTACATAGAAGTGTATTACTAGTATCATGTTGGTAACAGTACAGTGTGCTGAGGTGATTGTGTGTATATCCCAGCATGCCTGATGCAGTAACTGTATGACTGTCCTGAATTGTTATCTACACCCATAGTAAGTACCATAGTGTAACAGCTGCACATTATTGCATACCGGTGGTAAGGATGTCAACAGATAGCCACATACATAGGTAGCACAGGGGAGAAGGTAATGCAAGTAGTGATATGCAATGATGGACATGTACACTAATGGTGGCATGTTGCCCACAACGACTATGCAATGTGGATGTCTGCGCATGTTGATATGTGTGCAGTATCAATTTAATTTGAATTAAATTAAATATTAAATAATATCAGTTTTACCATGGACATCTGGGCTGTGCATTCCTGGGTACATGTTTATAGTGCCTGCATATTTGCACTGTTACCTACTGGAAGTGGTACCCCTTCTTTGTTGTACAATGGACTACTTCCAGCCCCGCTTACTGTAGCTTTGTTTGCATGCATGTTTGCTTGAGGTTCCCTGGTACACTGATTCCACCTGCAATGCAGATTTACAGAGCTTCTGTGGATTCCTAGTGACATCTGCATAGCGTACTATACATATGTCAATGTCTCACTTGACAGAATGTCACTAAATGTCCTGTTCGTATGTACCTTGCCTGTGACACATTGCATATGACTTACCTGGCATTTGCCCACGTGTGCAGTCATAAATGCCAGCGCTATGAAATCAGTAGCAGTACACCCACACATACTCACCTTCAGTATGTTGTTCCCTATTGGCCCTATGTGTTGGTAATCACCATGGCAATCACACTTCTATGGTAGCATGTGCAAAGGTAACCTGTGAATCACCTCTATGGTCCAGTTGTGGTATATGTGAGTTATATGGCAATGTCACAGCTGCCACATGTATGCAGTCAACCCTCTCCCCTGGCCAGGAACGTACAACACATGTGTGAGATGCAACCACATAGCCAATCTGGGGACTGAGCACTCTGAACCCAGTACTGCCATACCCTGTCAGGTGGCATGACATACTACAGTGACTACAATACCAGTCTGACATAGACCTGCACTGACAGCAATCCAAACACATGAACACACTGGGGCATACTTGGAGCCTCAGAATAGCATCCTGCCTGAGCATCACACACCTCCGCAGCTGGCACACAGGCATACGTTAAGTCAGAACAGAGCACATGCCACACATGGCACACACATCCCGTGTGCCAAACACTCACAGCCTGTAGGGCTACACAACACACCTGCTACAGATGTGTCAGGTACCTCTCTTGGCCAGTGCAGTGGGGTCCCGCTCAACAGGCTGTGCATGGTGAAGGTCACAGTGATATGCCCGTGGGGCACTATGGTCCACCACATAACACATGCATACAGGTCAGTCAGAGGCATGGACACATATGACTCAGTCATTGTCCATGCCACTATGGATGACCTGAGACGTACCTCCCTGGACTACATGATAGGGAACATAGAAGGACTCTCTCAGCATGTGGCATGAGCTGGTATGAGCCTGACCTTGGTTGCCATCATACCCTCACCAGGTATGCTACCGCAATATGTAGGAAGGGTGTTCTATGTCTACATTCTGCTCAATCTCCAATGTCATTCATAGGGTATCCAATGGCTGTCAGCGTGTGCTTACATGCTAGGGAAGCCACAATGATTTGCGAGGGGCAGCTTGCACGTGTCACCCATGGGCCAATGTATATTGGCGAAGCCTCTTGATACACACATAGTGCCTTTTGCTGCAGGGCACAGATTACATAGCCACCTCAGCGGGTATCACACGGGATAGGACACTAACAGTAATGCTACACAACACCAGCAGTGTACACTGCAAGATGCATGCACTGGACACTGTCCTCAGCACGGTAAACTGCAATATCTGTGCAGTAACAGATTCCTGATTCACGGCTCACAGGTGCAACCCATCACTGCCAGGTTATACCTCATACCATGCCTGACGTCCCCTACACATGTACCACACATGAACAGGGGGGAGGTACCTCAAGGCACCACAGATGCTCACACCTCCAGGTTTTGGCACAGCACAAAGCATCAGGGCCTATCCATGTGCAGCTAACAGTGTGTTGGACTGCCTTCTGGTTCATAGCCTGGCACACACAACCCTCCCATACACAGGAAACCCACCTGTCCTCCCTAACAACACTGGGAATATGACGGTCTCTAGATATATCTTTATATGGTTGGACTGCATCCAGCCAAACATTGTGTGTGAGCATTACTGTAGCTACAACACACTAGCTGAAAGGTTCCCAGCATGTAGTCACTGAATTGCAGTAGAACAACGTTACCACTCCCACAATAGGTGGGAACATGCAGCACCTGTTCATCGACTACATGTAGACTATATGGCCCAGACCAGATGTGTATCCCTTGCTGTTAGGATGATACCATATACAACTCACACTGTATATACACATACCGCATGCAGCCCCTGCACAGTAAGACACAGTCATAATGTTATGTAGTGCAAATACCATTTATTCACTTGAGGCACGTGTCAGACTTGGTAACTATTGAAGGTCACAGGTATATATGTGTATGTGTCACACGCATACATCATGTGTGCATTGCCATTGCTGGTTTAAGCAATGTCATGCATTGTTATGAACAACAACCCACACATGGGCATTTTGTGTGACACAAACACACGTGGCAGTTGTGAGTTTCCAAAACATACCTATCTGTGCTCTGACAGTAGTAATAGACCCAGTAGCAGAGCACACTATTTGTATTACTGGGCGATTAGCCCTGTTTGGCTGTACTGATAGTGTGGTGACATCACCTGTGTTTACTGGGGGAATATGCAGCATCTGGTGTATTGTAGTAGTTGCCAAAAGGAACTGTTCTCTCACACTTGCAATTACACACACCCTACTACCCCCCCCAAACACACACACACTTGCCATTTGCAAAATTCATACCCCTACCTAACTATGTTATGACACTTGAGAGAGAGACGCATTAGCGAAGCACACTATTTGAATTACTGGGAGGTTTCTCTTCTCCGGCTGTACTTATAGGGTGCTGACATCATCAGTGTTTGGAAAAGGTAATGTGCATCATGTAGTGTGTTCTCCTGATTGCCAAAAAGCACATATCTTTCATATAGAATTGCACACACACAAACTCCCCTCATTTAAACACACACATTTGCAGGATTCAACCCCCTACCAAACTATATTATGACACTTGAGAGAGACACATTAGCAGAGCGTGCTATTCGAATTACTGGGAGGGCTTCCTTCTCCGGCTGTACTTATAGGGTGCTGACATCATCAGTGTTTGGAAAGAGTAATGTGCATCATGTAGTGTGTTCTCCGAACTGTCAAAAAGCACATATCTTTCATACAAACACACAAACTCCCCTCACCCAAACACACACACTTGCCGGATTCAAACCCCTACTTAACTATGTTATGACACTTAAGAGAGACGCATTAACAGAGTGCGCTATTTGAATTATTGGGAGGGTTCTCTTCTCCAGCTGTACTTATAGGGTGCTGACATCATCAGTGTTTAGAAAGGGGAATGTGCATCCTGTAGTGTGTTCTAGTTGCCAAAAGGGACATATTTTTCATACAGACTTGCACACACACTAACCCCCCTCCACACACACTGGGCATTTGCATGATTCAAACCCCTACTTAACTATGTTATGACACTCGAGACGGACACATTAGCAGAGCGCACTTTTCGCATTACTGGGAGGATTCCCTTCTCCTGCTGTACTTATAGGGTGCTGACATCATCAGTGTTTAGACAGGGGAATGTGCATCCTGTAGTGTGTTCTCCTAGTTGCCAAAAGGGACATTTCTTTCAGACAGAATTGCACAGACACACTAACCCTCCTCCACACACACTGGGCATTTAAAGGATTCAAACCCCTACCTAACTATGTTATGACACTCGAGACGGACACATTAGCAGAGCGTGCTATTCGCATTACTGAAAGGTTTCTCTTCCCCTGCTGTACTTATAGGGTGCTGACATCATCAGTGTTTAGAAAGGGGAATGTGCATCCTGTAGTGTGTTTTCCCAGTTGCCAAAAGGGACATTTCCCTCACACAGACTTGCACACACAACAACCCCGCTCACCCACTGAGCATTTGCAAGGTTCAAACCCCTACCTAACTATATTATGACACTTGAGGGAGACGCATTAGCAAAGCACGCTATCCGAATTACTGGGCATCTGTTCTGTACCTGCAGTATTTATAGGGTGCTGACATCATTATTTCTACAGAGGTATGTACATCTAGTACTATCTGTCAAGTGGGGGATAGCATATATATGCATTTGCAGCCATCTACTTCAGGGACAGATATGCACATCGCACTGGCAGGTTATGTTCTATACCATGCTTCGTGACGACAGGACCTGTAACACACAACACAACCAGTCCAGAAAACCCCTCCCACATCCAGGACACACACTTTGCTTCCCTGGGAACAGTGCCAGGATATGCAGGTGTTCACATACACCATTCCAGTTGTTAACATCACGTACAGGCATATTGTGTGTGGGAACTACTCAGGCCTCTACAACATTACCCTACAGCCACTACAATTTGTGAGTCCATGTGCTATGGCAGAACCACTCACCACAGCCACATGGGGGAAATAAATATTGCACCTGACCATCTGCAACATGGGTACTCACTGTTCCACACCAGAGGTAGACCACCATTGTTGATATCTGACCATACCCACCTTTCCCTGGACATCCATATCCCATCCCCACCCCCAGGCAAGGTTGTCACTGCAAACAAACCGTATTTATCACAAGCAGACTTTACACTTGTGAAGACTGGGGTGGAAGACTTCAAAGGACCCATGCTGGGGGAGTATACTGGCCACTCTGCATAATCCTTGACAATTGCATTCTATGAGCATGTGGAAGGTTTGCATTGATCATGCTATCCCAAATATACCCATGACTGCTCCACAACAGGACACCTGTCAGGTGTACACCAGCCATATATGAGCTGTCCAACAGACAGAGTGAGCTAATACATTGCAGAGCAGTAGCCCACAGAGGGAGGACATCTCTGAACAGTACCGGCACGACACTTCAATCCCACATAATCATCACGACACAGTGTTGACAGTGAAATTGTCCAGACAATGCAGATAAGGCTCCCCTCAGTCTGTTATTGATGCCCACTTACTGTTAGAGGTCCTCAGCAACCCTCTTCCAGCACACACCAACAACATGGATGTGGCTTAGCACATTCAAACCCTGGGATATCCACTGTGTCCCTGCTTGACAGAGGCACAGTACACTAGCCTCACACGGTGCCTTATGTGACCTACTTTACAGTGGCACAGTAGCCTACTGTACTGCGGAGGCAGATGCCAACCACACTCTGGCTAAGCTGTCATTCCCTAGGGCAAACAGCCTAGTGTTGACCTCTACACCCATATGTTTAATTGTCAGATGCACATTATTTGTTGCTGATAGACTGTTTGCAGGTCTTTATTGCCATAGCATTCCCTGTTTGTATGAAAAACGTGTGTATCTGTAGAAGATGTTTGCATATGGGAGGGATCCACTATATTACGTATGTCTCTGTAGTCATTTAACTGTGTGCACTGGGCAGATTGCTGTAATGTGGTTGGTTCCTGGAATAACACGTACACATACCAGATATGTGTGGCCAACTGCTAAACTGTGATTTGGCCTAAGTGTGTGAGCATGCCCAGTTCAGCCTTCCCATGGCATGTTGTCTGACATATGTCTCATTTATCAAAGTGTGCGAGCATGCCCAGTGTGTGCTTTCCATATGTTGAACTCTGCAGCCCACCACATTTGTGGATGAGTGTGAACTTCAACAATATCTCCCATTTATGGTTGTGTGTTGTGTGTCATGTTGTGCAGTTACTGTCCAACTGCTTTGTGTGTGAACACAACAGGGATTATACTGTGCCTGCAGGGTTTGCATGGGATACTTTGCATACAGTTGTCAACATCCTTTCATACTGACCTAACACTGTAGTACCGTATAGTGTACTGGTTCAGTACTTTCACTGTGGTGGACAGTATACTAGGCTTTAGTCCTATCACTGGTTTACATTTCCATAGTGAGCACAACAGCCTGGTTAGGGGCCAGTTGTGCACATCTGACCATGTTGCATTATGTTCAGATATGAACTACTTATACCAGGCTTGTCCAACATTGGTAGTGTATTCCACAACATAGGTGTACATTGGCAAACAATAGCAATGTGCCCTAGGCCATTTCTAATGCTAGTCGGTGAGTGTGTTTATCCTTCGACACACATTGTAAGTGGAGTTTGCCATAACATATGTCATGGTTAGTATACTGTGCCTCCATCTACCTGTGACATAACAGTGATACCCAGGGTACACCTACCATCTCCCATCCACTCTTCGCGATTCCTCTTGAGGAGAATCGATGAGTGACTCTATGGATAACCTGTACTGGGAGTTTACTCATGAGTGGGGGTGGCTTCTGTGTTATGGATCATGCAGTACAGCTTGTCCTGTGTATGTCAGTGCTGGGGTTCAGGTCTTTCATGTGCATAGCTCACTGCCATTCAGATTGTACAAGTGCAGCATGTTCATTGATTCCAGCTTGGACATGGCTTTATACATCAGGCACAGCTTGCCTCTGGGTGGGCAGTATGGCAGTGTGTGGAGCTGCAGTTTGTTTAATCAGGCAACACATGGCATCTGTTCAAGCTCTTTGATACTCCTGGTAAGGTACTGTTGGGGACTTTACAGTTGATGGAGGTGTCTGCTGAGGTACATCCAACAGGGGCTATTGTAGTCAATTGTAATGCTGATGAAGGATGACTGCACAGCCACAATGACCTCCCCTTATCTAGATCTGACAACCTTCATGATTAGGTGGGTATATGGTATGTTTCTGTGAACACTACAGCCACATGTTTGTCCAATGCAGGATATCTATCACCTTGTGTCCCCAGGTCTCTCATTACATGTTAGGTACGTAATGGGTTAACACCTATGTGGTAATTGGTGGGCACTTACTGTATATCCACGGGGGCTGACTATACACTTTTCTGCAATTAGCTTGCTGACATGGCTATGGCACCAGTTGTCTGTTTCTATGTGGCCCTTTTGTGGTATGCTTGTGTCAGCTGGAGGGTCAGATATGGTGGGCAGTTTGTAGTCCTCTGCATACATGTTCAGACACAGTCCTTCCATGTTGGCCTATACCTATGGGACATATATACCAAACGAGGGAGGTCCCAGGACCAAGCCTTGTGGGATGCCACTTATATCTGGTTTGTAGTCTGACATGGCTGCAGCATGTCTGACCATGTCAGTTCTGTCCTTGGTCTGGTTTGCAACCCCTCTACTGACATAGGGGTTTATATTTAAGCTGGTGAGCATATCTATAATGAACACGTAGGGTATTGTATGGAAGCATTTGCAGGGTCCAGCTATGCTGTGTGGACCACATTGCCCTCATCAATGACCTTAATGACTGTTTCAAATGAGTCAAACATGTTTAGGGGCAGGATCTGCACTTAAGAAAGCCACACTGGGTAGGGTCCAGTGTCAGTAGGTCCCCAATATCTTTATGTCTGCGGTACATGCTGATCCTTTCCATAGCTGTGCAGACCAAGCTTGTCAGGATTCTGGGGTGGTAGTTTGCAGTATCCATTCAGGCAACACCTTTGTTGAGAAGGACCACTATTGTTGTACACTGCTCTTTGGGTACATATCCTGTGGTAAGGCTGACATTGAGCAGTAGTGTGATTTGGCATTTCATTCTTCTTGGAGTCCATGTTGGACTCAGCCCAGGACACCATCTCATACCATTGCTGCTGTGTGTTTTGCTTTGTAGATGCTGGCTGTTACCTCAGCATCTGCAATGTCAGGGGGCCAGCAGTCTGCTGGGATAGATATTTTGCATTTTTGGGGGGGGGGGTTTGCACTGCACCTGTCAGGTTGTATGTTGGCAATATGTGTGTGTGTTTGCTATGTTGTTTGTAATATTTGTGTGATTCAGGGCATATCTGTGAATTCCCAGCATGGTTCCTACCATCAGTTGAGTAAGCCTTGGGATTATCCTTAGTGTCCTGTAGAATTTGTATCTTCATAGGTTCATAGGTTCATACTAGGCTATCCACCCTAGGGCATTTGTAAGCCTAGCCAGAGTGTGTGTGTCTTTCACCGCCCCTTGCTATGTGAATATTATGGCCATTTATGATTTACTTTACTGTGCCTCTGTCTGGACGTGACACAGTGAAGACCCCCAGTGTACATCTACGATCATCCATCCACTTGGCAATATTCCTGTTGAAGAGTGTCAGTGAGGGGCTCTGCCAAACATGGAGTGGGATTCAGTTCCAGGGTGTGGGGAGCCTCTGGGTTATGTATCTGTCCCTCCAGCACATCCTATTTCATTATGTGTTGAGGTTGACATCTCTCACTCTCACAGCTCCAATGGCTTTGAGTTTTCTGCAGAGGAGCATGTCCATTACTCCTGTGTTGGACATGGCCTTGTACAACAGACATACAATGCCTCTGTGTAGGCAGTATGTGACTGCATTCAGCTGGGGTGTCTACAGCCAGGCAGCATATGACATATATTTGAGACCCTTTATCCTCTTGGTGAGGTACCTTTGAGGTCTTTCTAACTGCTGCAGGTTTCAGGTAAGGTACATCCCAAATGAGGCATTGTACTATATTATGGGTCTGATAAGAGAACAGTACAGGGGCACAATGACCTCTGTTGACGTAGATGTGAATCCTTTCATGATACAGTGTCCAATATAGACAGTCTTCCTAGCCACATTGGCAATGTGAGTGTCACATAACAGGTTACTGTCCACTTGTGTCCCTAGGTCCCTGATTACTCCTTCCATACATAATGGTTTATCACCTATGTGGTAATTTGTGAGTACCTTGTTTGGTATTTGGTGGGACATTCATACTGTCCAGTGTCTTCAGGACATCTGTGTGGGGTTCCTATGTGTGAGATTGTGGTCTGCAGCATGCTACAGACTGTACAGCAGTTTTGCCTATGGTTAGGTGCACATGGGTGGTCTCCGATGCTTCGTGCATTGTCAGTTACCTGGACGTATGGGTGTCTGTGCTGAATATGGATACTCCCCCTCCTTTTATGTTTTGGTCCAGGTTTTGGGGCCATAACGCATGATATGAGGTATAACCTGGTAGTGCTGGTGTGCTGTCAGTAGGCTTGCAGCCGGTTTCTTTCACTGCACAGACATCGATGTTCTCCATACTGGGGAGGGCCTCAGGAGCATGCATATTGCGGTTTACATGTCTGGCATTGGTCAGCATTACCCTTATGTTTCTTACCACTTCTGTTTTCTAGGGTGGTGGGTTAGTCTTTTCAGCCTTGCCCACGTAAGGCTCTATGGAGGTGGCAAAAGCCTTATCCAATATCCAGACGCCCAGGGGTAACAGGTGCAAGCCATCCCTGGAACAGCAGCATGGCTTGTCATGCATGACATCCCAAGCAGACGGACATTAGATCCTCTTGGAATGACAGCAGTAATTGTGCCACCTGTTAAAGCTGATCATTCTGTGTTTGTACTGTGGCATCATTTTTGGTGAGGGTAGGATGCTGCAAATGGGCAGTGTCATACCGGCCTGGAGTACATACTCAGAGAGCTCATCTATGTCTCTTTTCATGTAGTCCAGGGAGGTACATCTCAGGTCATTCACACCAGCATGGACAATGACTGCATCATATTTCTACTTGCTTTGGGGTGACCTGCGTACTTGTGTTATGTGGCGTATTGTAGCAGCCTACAGGCAGTTTACTGTACCCTTTACCTTGTTCAGTCTGGTGAGTGGGACAGCAGTGTGTCTGCCTATAGAGTCACCTATTACAACTGTATCAGGCATGTTGTTTCTCCTTCTGGCCTGTGACTGTTTGGCACACCAGCTTTGTGTACTATGTGTTGCATGTGCTATGTTTGGTGGTTGTGGTTGCTTGGGCTTCTGCTTTGGAGGCCTCTGTTGGTGTGGTGTGTTTGTAATTAGGGCCTCCGGGAATGTTTTTCTGTGTTTATGTGTTTGGTTTGCAGTTGTGATAGGTCTATGTGGGACTGGGTTTGTGGTGTGTGTGGTTACCTTCTCCTCCTGACTAGTTTTGACAGTACTGAGTTGAGGGAGCTCAGCCTCCGGTTTGGATAAATGGTTGCATCTCTCACATATATTTGTATTTCTTGGGGGGAGTTGAGGGTTGTCTGTGTACTTGGGCCAGGCGTAACATTGCCTCAGGAGTCAAAGATTCAACTTGTTGTAGCTGGCCTTAGTGGATTGTATGTGTGGACATATTTTATTGCCATACTACTGATCAGTGATTACATCCCTTTTTATGTTTGCTCTATCATGTAGTAGCTTCCTCATTCTCTTGCATGGTTTGGTAATGGCTGGAGTCCAGCATGCCAGATGCCTGTGTGTATGGCATTGTGTCTTGTTGTTATTTGTGATTGCATAATCCAAGCATTCCTGTCTGTGTTCACGGAATGTGTGTATAACATGTTCTGAGGTGTGGCCCATATTTTGCACCTGCACAGGGCCTTTAATGGATTCCACATCAGTTTGGAGGGGTGCAACTTATGCTTTACACATGTTTTTCACTGTGGTTTTCTGGCCAGGGACTGTGGTCAGGATGTGTATATCCAGTGTGATTACTCTATGGTCTGGTCTTACCAGTGAGGGATACACTTCTCATCTTGCCATCCAGTACCCATGTTGCTGATTATCACATCCAGTATGCTTACCCCTCTTGTGGGAGTGGTACGTTGTTCCTGGGCATTTTGGTTTATGGATTCTAGGAACTTTTCTCCTACAGTGTTGGAGCTAGTATAATGCTCCCAGTCTATGTCTGGGTATTTTCAGTCAACCAATATAATGTGGTTTGGGGGGCTTGATATATTCATGTATTCCAACATAGGCCAGGTGCAGTTCCTGGTGTTAGGATGGTAGTCTGTAGCAGGCTATAAACTGGGAAGCAGTTTTAGCCACTGTTACTTGAACATGGCTAGTCCATACTGCTTCTTGTTGTGGCACCAACATGGGGGTGTGGTTATCCTTGACAGTTATTGCTAGTCACCCTCCTTTTGTAGCTTGTTCCATGTTTTGAGGCTGTACAGCACAGTATGAGGTGTAACCTGGTAGTGTTAGGGTGCTGTTGTGAGGCTTGACCCAGTTTTCTGTTACATGACAGATATCAACATTCTCCATACTGGGTGAGTTTACACTGCACGCATCTTGCTGTTTAGACTTCTGGCATTGGGTAGCATTACATCTAGGTTCTTATCCCTTGTGGTACCTATGGTGGTGGGTTTGTGTTTTGAGCCTTACCTATTCATGGCACACTGTGGGTAATGACAGCCTTTGCCAGTATCCATGAGGCCTGGACTGATAGGTGCACGCCACCCCTAGCAGGTGGAACATCATGTCATGCTCAGCATGTCATCCCAGGATGGCACACATTGGATCCCCTTTGACTAACTGCAATACTTCAGCCAATTATTGCAATTGATCATCCCATCGTCATATTGTGGCATCATGCTTGGTGAGGGTAGGATGTTAGTCAGGGTCCTCAAGTGTGCATATACTACATGGTGTTACATTACTTAACACATGGCATTCATGCCTCAGGTGGTGCTGCAGGGCTGCCTCTGTCGGATGCACATATTACACTCCCTGTACATGTTTGAGAGCAGGTTATGTCATTTTAGGCATCCATGTTATTATATGATTGAGTCAGAGAGGAGTATCATTCCCAGGGTTCCTACTGAGCCAGTGTATGTGCTATGCGTTGCCTCTTTGCCAAGACCAGGGCATACTGGGCATGCCTCCTTCTGCCTACTGGGGCAGGCTCAGGTTGTTCCTCCTCCGAGTCACGCTCTGCCTGTGATGGCCTTGGCAATGGTGGGGGGCTGTTTGGCCCGGCCCTATGCTGGTCCTGCTGCAGCTGTTTTTGCAAGATCATATTATGTAGCATAGCACATACCATGACAATTTGGGTACATGTAGTTGGTGAGTACTGCAAGGCTCCACCAGATGTGTCCAGACACCGGAACCGTGACTTGAGCAGCCCAAACACACGCTCTATTACATTACGTGTTTGTGCGTGTGCCTCATTATTGCGTTCCTGTTCAGGTGTGTGTGCGTTTCTGATGGGTGTCATCAGCCACGGCTCCAGTGCATAACCTGCATCCCCCACTAGGTGTCCGTGTGGGATGTCCCCATTGGCAAATGTCTGGTACAGCTGCGTCAAATGCCAGATATGGGAATCATCAAGTAAGTAGAACAGTAGTCAGGATACACCACGAGAAGTCCAAAATATTCAATAAAATTCTTTTATTCCATAAAACTGCAGAAGATAAGCGCTTTCACGTGCTGGAACGCACGCTTCATCAGATCTGTGGGAATATGATATGGGAATCATGGTAGCTCCCAGGGCAGCCAGCACACACATTCATTATTATGCCCTGGGCAACACACATGACCTGGCAGTTGATGGAGGGGAAGCCCTTGCGGTTAATGTAGGCCCTACCCCGCTCACCGGCTGGTGCTTTGATGCGTATGTGCGTGCAGTCTATTGCACCCACTACCTCAGGGTATTCCGCTATTTGCTGGAAGAGACGCATATTGCTGGCCAATACCTCACGTGCTTTGGGGAAATATACATGATCGCCGACATGTGCTGACATGGCATCCAGGAACTGGTGCAGTATCCCGGAGGCTGATGCCTGTGATATCCCCATCATATCACCAGTTGGTCTCTGGAAGGTACCTGTTGCTAGTATTCTTAGGCCAACACATATCTTGGTTTCCACTGGGATGGGTTCCCCTCTGTTGGTTCTGTGTGTGAGGCGTGGCCTGCACAGCTCGACAATTTGCTGCAGGAGGTCTCTGTCCACTCTATAGCGCTCTACTATCTCCAGCTCATGTAACCCGTGGTAGGTGACCCTGGGCCTGTACACTCTTCTCCGTCTCCTCACTGTGGGTTGTCTGGCACCATCTGCATTGTCACCACCATCAGCAAGTCGCCTATGTCTCCTTATGACAGCTATGGCAGCCCCTAGCATTTCTGCTCTGAGTTCAGCTTTTTCAGTTTTCACTTCTAATAGCTTACTCCTGTCTTGCAGTGTCTCTTGAGAGAAACATCCTGCACTGCTGTTTGCAGAGTTTTAAGTGCTTGGCTGAGCTACTATTCTGCCTGTGTAATTGCCTGCTTCTAATTGTTTTCACCTGCTAGCTCCAGCAGTATTCCCTGCTAGCTTCCTACTAATTCTGTTGCTTCCTTTTTCCTTTCTGTTTCCTCAGGAGGGAGCAATGTGCATACCAGCAGAAACACGCTCACAGTGGCTTACACGCATGCACACATGCTTACACGGTTCAGAATCTGCTTATTCAGGTTAAAACGCGCACACACCAGCGCAAACAGTTTTACAAGTCTGCCAACAGGCTCCCACATGCTCAGTCTGCCCTACATGTGCGCACACTAGCGCAACCAGTCTTAAAAGTCTACCAACAGGCTCCCACATGCTCAGTCTGCCTTACACGCGCACACACTGTCCTACCCGCGCCTCATGGCATGCACATGTGCGCATGCACGCCCAACAAGAAACTTTGGTGTAAGTAACAGTGTACACCTTCCATTTCTTGACTTTCCCATGCTTATCTTGTGGCACTCCTCTTTCCATGATATGTGTCTGACATCTGTCATGTAACACTGACCTCCAATGAACTGCATTTCTTTCTACCATTCCCCCCTGTGATGTCACCTATCTCCTACTCTATTCCTCCCCCTTATGTATCTCTTACACTACTCAGAATGTGCTCATTTGCTATGTGACAGTGGAATTCAGTATCCTAACACTCATTTACATCAGATTGCCTACTAATGCTTAGTTACATCTCTTAGACTCAGCTTCCCCCCTTAGCAACCACTACACGGTGGCCATGTTGTCTTTGGTCTGCTGGTCCCTGTATTGTAAATCCATGTATTGCATAAAACCCACATTTGCGGGTTTATAACCTTCATTTTTATGTGTTATACAGTGCAACCCGTTTGCGCGGGGCTGCGCTGCGTTTAAACATCGGCGATCGCCGAAAAAAAAAATTATTATTTTTCATATTTGCATCGGGGTACCTTGCCAGTGGCCACATATTTGGCCATTGGCATGCTGCCTGACACATATGCACCCTTTATTTAGAGCTGACATGGCTCCATTGTGATTTTTGCAGAAACGTACTCAGTTGTCAACTGAGCACGTTTCTGCAGCTAAAACGGCTCTTACACGGGCTGCTTTCTGCTTCGTGGATTGTTACTCTACCTCATTTGCATGCCTTTCAGCTGCAAGTGAGGTATTTAGCATATCCACGCCCAGTCCGTGTAAGACACGTTTTAGCTTGTCTCTTACACGGAGTTTCGGGCTGTTCCTGGATCGTGAGGCTTGCATGGAGTCTTACACGTCTCTTACACTCTGTGCAAGCCTTCGTGAATCCTGCCATGTATCTCTCTTGCTCGCTCTCTTTTCCTTTTCTTTTTTGAAGGGTGAATCCCATGTGCTTATCTTTGAATAACTCATCTTCTGAGAATAACTCATTAACTAAGACTCCTCAATATGCATGTAAAAATCTTATCAGATTATGGAAATATGGAGGAATTACATTTCCATACTTAAAATCTTATTCCTCAGCCACTATGTTTCAATCATACTACTCTAGTTAGATGCAAATTATGACAGCAAATGTAAAAATATTCAAGAAAAAGTATATTACAATCATTGAAATCAAAAGAATAGAACACATTTGAAATGAATAATAATACTTTTTAGAAGAAAAGTTAATTCAAAAGACTTATTCAGTGTATATTAATTTGATACTCAAATATTTTAGACAGTTCATTTATAAAATCCAACACTTAAAAAGTTGAGATTTCTAATATCCCCTTTCCATTTTTATTTGGATTGATATGAAGTCAAGATATTAATAAAATGGAAATAATGTTCATAATGCTTTGATAAACAGTTTCCCATTTCAGCTATGGAAATTACCAAAAAATATGTTTAGATACATTTTGTTAATACATGGTATAGTTAACAAATGTAATGAATTTGTATTCATGATGAATGAAGAAGAAAAACAGGTATAACTGATATGTATAATATTATAATTTCAATTTTAAGAAGAATTATATATTAAGAATTATCTTTCAAGTTTGTATAAAATGATTTTAATGAAAAATAATGGGAATGCTCATCCTAGATATTAGAATTTCCTGGCTTCAATAGACATTAATGACAAATTGAATGAAAATTATACAATGCTATTATTACAATCTGTTAAATTAAACACTCCTAGTTTATATTACAAGATATTTATATGGAAGTACATGCTAAGAAAATTTTTGCACCTTATAAAATTTCTAAGTTTAAGAAGAATGATATTTAAAAATGCTGGAGGTGTAATAATATGATTAAAGTAGTTTGGGCGCATATATGTATGTACTGTAAAGAACTTGAAATGTTTTAGAAAGATGTGTATACATTTATCATGAGTTTATGATTAGACAACTGCATTATTTTAACGACATCAACATTATTGTTGCATAAACCTGTTCCCCCAGTTATTGCCGTCCATGGTCATCTTAAAACATTTTTGTAGTTTACTTGCTATTGCCAGAAAAATGATTTAAAACATGGAAATAAAAAGAGGCTCCTGTATTTGAAAAATAAATAAATACTGCTGCTATATTATCTAAACATGAAAAAGAAATAATAATATGTACAGAAAATCTAAAATGTTTATTGCTGTGATAACTTAGAAACATTAATTACAAAATGTAAAACAATTGTTTGAATTTTAAATGATCTTCAGTAAATTGATTATCGTATCCTTGCCTTCTTTGTAAATACCGTATATATATTAAATTTAATAAAAATATTTTCAAAAAAGAAACAATTTTTGGATCTAGGGTTATTGTAAGTTGAATTACACAGTCCTGAGTGATACTTAATCTCAAACTTTAAAAAAGCTTTGGATGTAAGGAAAAAGCTTGCTCGTGAGCATCATCTTTGTAATGTTGAGAGATAGGCAAAGTTTTGTCTTTTAGGAACTAATGCTTGGCAATGGTCACAACAGTCAAAAGTAATAATGAAGGCTTTAATTAGAGAAGCATTAATGTTTATGATGTATGGATAAATCCACAAGTTTATCTATTAATAAGTGAAGTGTTGCATTCCAAAACATGTCTATAATTTATTCATGGTAATTAAACATAGATACTTAAAAAAATATGCTTAAAAACTGGATCTGTCTGAAAAGGCTGTGTATCTGAAAATCTGGATAATGGGGCAAGAAAGTAAGGAATACATATATTGTACAATAGCAAATCTACCCTCCAGATCTTCTCACCCAAAAAGGAAAATTTTAATCAGGATCACTTCCCCAGAAATACTGGATGAGTTCCCTGAAGTAAAATAAAATCTTTTTTTTATGTAAGTCATCAAACTGAAAGGGATACATGTGCATTTTATTGAATCAAGCAGGCATTGCTGTTCATATTATAGAATAAATAGAAAAATAGTTTCTTCTTTCTTACTAACTGTAGATCATGCATCTTCCAAGCTGAACAAGTAAAAACTGTAATTATCTTAATTGTGGTAAATAAGTAATAGGTAAGTTTATATAAAGTAAGTGGATTTAAATGCTCACCTGACTCCTTAAGCACATGGACTAGACCTAGTTTGTACAGTTTGGAGAATCTTTATAAATTCAGGCTGTTACTTTTTTCCATGTTTCTTCCAGGACCAGTTTCAACTAGGCAATAAAACCAGAATAAATAAATAAATAAATAAATAAATAAATAAATAAATAAATAAATTGCTAGCTAGCTATTCCTAAATCCTTTAAATGGAGCTGCCTGAAAACTACATAACCTAATTAAATCACCAAAATAAAACTTCTCCACAAAACAGAATATCTACTAATCAAAGTATAGTAGTATATGTGTGTTGCTAAGAATTTTCTGCTTTTTTTAAACTGATATAACACTGCATCCATTTGCTGCAAATTAAACAAACTGATTAGTCATGACTAAATTTTTCATATATTCCTACGCAGACTTTACACTAGAAAAAGTTCATAAAGGCAAACACAGTGCAGACCAGAAGTAGAAATCCACAAAATGATTTATTCTCCACAAAATAAGCACTTTCATCCCAAAGTTAAAATTACAGGAACTTCATCAGATACAATTTAAAACAGTAAAAAGCATTTTAAATAGTAAAGCACAGTTACATCATTTGCTTTCTTAGGCAGTGAGCACTGCTTACTCAAACCACACCCCCTTGACACAAACACAGAACAAGCACGGTGACATACTTTCCTTTCTCAGGCATTGAGCACTGCTTACTCAAACCACAACCCCTTGACACAAACACAGAACAAGCATGGTGACATAATTTCCTTTCTCAGGCATTGAGCAGTGCTTACTCAAACCACACCCCCTTGACACAAACACAGAACAAGCACACAGACAAGCTCAGAATACATATAAAATACAATTTTGAGCATAAATTAAGCTTTAAATGATCCATGAAAAAAAATAAAATATAAAAATATCTTATAAAAAGTACATATGCATACCTGAATACCCGAATAAAGCAATTAATCCTATTTGTACTCTAACTTTACCTTTCCAGTGCTTTTAACTTTAAGAGACTAGAAATGGAGAGACTGTCATTACGTCCTGGCCAAGACAAATAATTTAAACACAGCTGCCAGGATAATTCTCTCTTTTCCAGAATATAAGGCCATGCCCCCCTCTTTCAGACACAGATAAAACATCTAATATAATAAACTTGAAAGTATGTCCTACATTCAGTGAAATATGTTTAGCTAAGGCATTTGTTTTACAAACATAATGAATATTACGAACATGTTCACTTATACTATTTTTCAGTTTCCTTTCCATCTTCCCCACATAGAAACAGTTACAGTCCATACATTACGCAAGGTAGACTAACCTTTCACTAGTACAACTACATCTACCAGGAATTCTTATTTTCATCTTGTTAACAATGAATTCACTCCCTTCCGAAATATAGGGACAAAACTAACATTCACCACATTTAAACATATGTCCAACAGTGGTTCAAGAATGTTGATGTTCAAAAAGGTAGTATTTCAAATTAAAACATCCCCTATAAATACAAGAGGGATATCTCCCACCAATTCTCTTAAATGTTTGTCATTACTAATAAAGTGCCAGTTTTTAACAAGAATGTTTTTAATAAAAAAAATTGAAAACGTAGACAAACTGGATTGATAGTTAATACTATCCCTCTGTTGTGGTGTTTGTTCAACACTATGGGAAGCCACTCTAATTTGTTTTGTTTGTGGTATAGTAGGGCCATCATTATTATTGATTGATACAACCACCTTGGTCATATCTAGATTCTCATGTACTTTGGCCCTTAAAATTGGTAAAAAGTGGCCATTGTGCCTTTTTTCCTCAGCTTCATCCATGATTTAATTTCATAAGATGTCAGGGTAGCCTCTTTTGGAAAACATGTTCTTCAAATTCACACATTCATCAATAAAGGCTTGCCATAAACTCACCATATGGGCTGCCCTAACAAACTGGCATTTCACAACTGCCCATGTTTGTGTTAATGGGTGGTTGCTACTAAAATGGAGAAAAATATTTGAATAAGTTTTTTTACAATAAATTTCAGCCACAAATCCACTATTCACCTGTTTTAACAACACATCTACATCCTCACTTATGGAATGAGTACATTTCAAGAAGGTAGTAGTAGTATTTATGTAGTCTAAGAATGGTTCCATTTGGTCGCTCGGTCCCTTCCACAAGATAAAAATCTTATCAAGGAAACTGGTATAAATTGGCAATAAAGAAAAACTGGTGAATCCTTCAGAAACCTATTTTCCCATTCCAACATGACTATATTGACATATAGGCCTCTACGAGAGGAGCACACTCCCATACCTTGGACTTGCAAGTAGTACTCTTTTTCAAATAGAATACAATTATTTCTGATTACCATGTCTAAAAGCTGTTCATACATATTAATTTTATCTTGTGGGATATTTTTCCTATGTAGATACTCACAAAACCACTGTACCCCTTTCTCGTGAGCTATAACAGTATATAAATCAACCACATCCACAGTAATAAATATTCATGATCATATTCAATATTATCAATTTGTCTCACAAGCTCCCAAGAGTCTGCACACAAGTGGGGTTCATTAATTAATAATAATTTTAATTGCAAATCCAACAGTTTTACCAAAGGATGGGTAATTGAACCCCTTGCATCCACAACTGGACACATAGGAGGTTGCTCAATACACTTGTGTAGCTTTGGGACCCCAAAAGTTACTGGGGTGACTGGAAATTCCACAGTTATGAAATGTAATTCATGGATGTCAATTAAGCTGTCAATAAATAAGTCTTGCAGGAACCCTTTAATCCTTCTGTAGGCACCGTTCATTTCATTTAATGAACTCATACAATAGGTCTGTGTCTCCAAAATTGACCTCATTTTCATAACATAATCACTTTTATTCATGATAACAACCCCACCCCCCTTATCTGGTTTTATAATTCTTATCCCCACAGCCTGTTTTAAAAATTCCAATTCTATACTTTCATTGTGACTTAAGCTACTTGCATTAAACCTTCTGTTCTTATTCATACATAAACTCCTAATGTCTAATTCAAAGACTTTTTCAACAATTTCCAATGTGGCGTGAATAGGGGGTTAAAAGTACTTGACATTTTAAAGGGGTCACGTACATGTTTCACATTATGAAACATAACTAAAATTTAACTTCCTAGTAAATTGTTTTAATTCAAGCAAAGTTTGTTCCAAATCTGCTGACTTACTAGGAATAAAGGTAAAGCCCTTAGCTAACAAATAACAAACAGTTACATTTAAATTCATTTCAGAAAAATTGTATACTTTGAAGTCTTTAGCAGAATTAAATTGAACAGTAACAGGTGGCAACAAACAGACTTGTCCATAAGGGGTCATTTGTTCAATATCCGTACCAATCATGTTGTTATAGTCTATCTCCTCCCTCTCCATGAACCCTTGTTGTTCTTATTCCCCCTGCTGGGTTGTGTTGATCCCCATTGGTAGTTGGTATACTGCGGGTGCCCCTGAATGTTGTTCCAACCTTGTTGGTTCATAAGATGCTCTGACCATCACAATGGGGGGAAGTTTTCATCGTCTAAAGAATCATAGTCCGTCTCCTCTTTAGGAATGACAGTGGAATTGGAATTGTTTCCCAACCTTGCATTCATCCCTCAACAATTTCTTTAGTTTTCTGTTCTTAATTTCATTCATGTGTTCATCAATTGAGTGACAAATTCAACAATAGTCAAACTTATGGTTGTTAAACAAAGGATCCTGCACAATAGTTTTATCCAAAGCACTGACATCCTTACTCAGACTCTCAATTAATTGTTCATTGTGTTTGATAATAGTGTCTATATATTCGAACTCAAAGTTATCAAACAAGTGCAATAGTTCCTTATGAAATATTGAATCAGGAACCAAACCCATTGGGTAGCTCCACAAGCAAAGTCCTTTTGGAACCACTTGTAGCCTCAAACATTCTTTAAAGTAAGAATTGTCCATCTGTTCTTTTTTAATTTTCAACAGAATATGATCAGATTCATCTAGTTTGTCACTAAGGCATGAATAACCATTAGTTGCCCCTTCAGTTTGGGAATTCAACTTATTCCTGTTGCTTAGCCATTCAGATAAACAAGGAACAACATTTGGGTTTACAGCAACATCTAGCAGTTCACGAATATTATTTACACTGACCTCATTCACTCTTAGCACCGGCCTCGAAGCAAGTTGTGCAGCCAGATTCCCATCTGTATTGTTCATTAAACCATGCAAATCCGAACACATATTCTGAGTCTGTGTGGTAGAAACAGGGTGTGTTTTCAGCTGTGATAAAGGCATGTGTTCATGTCTGTCAAGACGTTGATTTATTTGCTGGATAAGTATAGCTAGTTCTCCCAGAGATGCGTTTGTTGTTGGAGGAACACTCAGCACAGTTGAATTCGACTGTAAATCATTGCTGTGTAAAGCATTGGATTGTGCTACTTCCTTCTCCACACTGTAACCAAAACAAAGCAATTAATTCCAAAACAAAACCCAGAAAGGCAAACACAGTGTAGACCAGGAGTAGAAATCCACAAAATGATTTGTTCTCGACAAGATAAGCACTTTCGTCCCAAAGTTAAAATTACAGAAACTTCATCAGATACAATTTAAAACAGTAAAAAAAAAATTTTAAGCACAGTGACATCATTTCCTTTCTCAGGCAGTGTGCACTGCTTACTCAAAAATCCAAAAAAAAAACTCAAGATAAATTCATGGTTACAGAATTCTTACTATGCAGCTTAAACTGTGGTGGATAAACTAAGACTCTGTTTGCTATACCATAATAATATGAGTTTATGCCAAAAGATAACATGTCTATACAAAATACATCCAGCAACCTGCATTAAGACAAATGTTATAAACCAAATTAAGCATAGTTCGCAAGTCTGCAGTTTCTAGAACATTACACAACAAGAAGTTGGATCAGAATTGCAGTTAGGATGGGGTGAAGGGGTAGCTCATTTCAGCACAATGTATTAGGTGGCATGATCATACGTGTCGATATTGACTGACTACAGTGCTGGCATTAAAAACTGAATGTCAGTACTACATTTGGAGTCAGGATGCTTTCTGTCTGGTAGTGCAATAGTAGCAGCCACTTATTACACTGGCGCAAGTGTCTTGAAATTCTTTTTTTGTTCCCAACCTCAACTTTTTTAGTCACAAGCTTTTAAAACACAGAAAGACTGAATAAATTAGTTGAAATGTATGTAAATTGAACAAATAAATAGTCTTCTTGATGAAGTAAAACAAATTTAAAAGACTGCAGGCAGCACATTAAATGTCAGGCTCTTAGAACCAAACTGTTAAGAAAATCTGTCAGAAGATACTTTTAAAGTATATAGATAAAAGTGATTTCAGCGTGGTTATATTTGTATAACATACATTATGTATAACAGGCACGATAGTATTACCAATAAATTAAAGTGAGTGCCAGAGGGCAGACTAAAGCAATCTGAGAGTGAGACAGCCACTCTGAATAAATACAATTCGCAGGTAATATAGTCCAGTTAATATTTTACTTGTAGGATTTTTTAAAACCACCACTGAATGAATACATGTGAGTGGAGCACCCATTCTCAGTATAGTGAAGGGTAAATAAGTTAATGCTCAGCAAGGTAGATTGCTGTAAGATGAAGATGCACTGTGTAGTGTATTTCTCCAGGGCACTCACAGGAATACAGTGGGTATAAATACTTAAGTAAACTTAGGAAGTAACATAGATAATTAAATGGTGAAATCCTTAGCATAAGGACTAACCAAGTCATTTAGCTGTATGAGTAATAACCTTAACAGTAAAATACAGGATGTTGCCTATAAACAGCGTCATTGAAACATAACTGGTCTGCAGTATGTGGGTGACTCACTAAACATCACATAAATGTTATCATACAATCATACAGTGCACTGCACTTCCCCATTCTCAAAATGATTACAATACACTGCATAAACATAATTCCTTTCGATTCATCATAACTTCCTTGCAGTAAGCACCATGAGGTGCATCTGTGCAAATAATTGCCTTCGTCAAACTTGAAAATAAAGGATAAAACAATAAAATATATATACTAGACAAAATGGATCCAAAATGTATTACACATTTCAACTACAATCTGCATTATGAAATCAGGCACATCATACCATGAGAACATATCTTACCTAGAGAGTGATCAAAATATACTAGCATCCTTGCATCAATCAACCCTCAAGTGTAGTGGATTTCTTGGCTATTGGGCAGACTGTTAGAAGTAAAAAGTAGTGCATCAATCCATTACAGACAGCAATATACATTATTTATGTGAAGAGAAATATATAAGTGACTGATAAAGGAGTGCAACTGATCAGGCCACGCCATCTCTCATAGCAATGCATAGTTTATATATACAAGTAAAATTAAGAACTCATGTGTAGTCCAGCGAACAGAAGTGAGAGCTATTAGAACATGCTGCATATCTGCCTTATTCTGATATAGTATTTTGGTTACTATATATGTAACCTAGACACTTATAAAATTTCCATAAGTGAGTCAAACTCTTATGAATATTTGATGTGTGTGAAAAACTACAATGAGGGAATTTTTTAAATTACATATCATCTCAACTGCAAAAGGGTGTCTGCCAAAACATATCATTGGCTGTGATACCTATCTAAAAAGCAATCTGATGTAACAGTGAATAAAGCATAAGAAAATAGAACAACTTCAATACAAAAATTATGCATAAGTGATCCCAATAGGGATTATAGTGCAGCAACAATAAAAACGGGCCCCGCCCTAATGTGCAAGTAACAACAGTTTCTGTATAACAGATTCTTGTGTCTAGTAGCAAGAAATATCAATGTACTCGTTCCACTGATAACAAGTAGAAATACACTGAAATCATTCTGATTATTGCATCTCAATAAGAAATGTAGAAATTAATAAAGTTTTTTGCACATTTATGAATGCTGTTCTATGTTACTAGGTTTATAGTCAGAACCACTCTAGGAAAAGGAAACTGCTGATGGGTAAACATGCTTACTTTGGTGCCACATTGTATCAGAATATGAATTACTGGTGCCATCTTGTATCCTTCTTTTTTCCTACTGTTTTCAGAAGCCCAGAAGTTATTTTGATCTGTTAGCTTTTTCATGATATCATATTTTTAAGTTGTTACCAGTACTTGAAATGCTTCAGCTTCACTGAAGTTTCACATATAATATGCAAGGAGGTTGACCTGTGGGGCATAAAGCTCTGTATAGTCTACTGATAACATAGATAAGTAAATGGTTAACATGCCAGTTATCTCAGGAAAGACTTTTTGATCTGTGTCTTCCAGACTGGTGGACAGTTAAACCTCTCAAGGCCCCTAATAATCAGATTTTACTGCCCTGATCTACCATGTAAGAAGAGCAGGTTATCTTATATCTGTTTAGTGAAAGTGCTCAGTGGATATACTTTGGTAAGCAGTGTACTACAATAGCCCTAAGATGATATATTTTTTTCAAATTCTTGAAAGTGTGATTCCAGATTTTATAAGGTACTTGCCATAACCTTAATACTGTTTTTTGGATGAACATAATGAGGCTGCTTCTCTTTACAAAGAAGAAGCTGTTAGGTTATCTAAAACCCTGAAGCGTGAGGAAAAAGCTTTTCATTGAAAAGGGAAGAAAACAAAACCGGGCTGCAGTTAGTGCACCACTGCAGTTGAGATCAGTTTATTCGGGACTGTCTGTGCACAATTTTTTTCCCTAATGGTAAAATCTACTCAACCTTAAAAACCCAGGTCTGAGGCTGAGGTAAGCTGCACCAACTGCAAATAAACACACCTTGAGCTGTAGCACACTCCAGACAAGATAACTAGGTACTTCTCCATGCCTTTGTAGTAAGTCCACCCAAACATTATTCTAAAACTGAATTCATAGGTTCACAGGAAGTTACTAGGCTAGTGGCCCTAGAGCCCTTAGAAGCCTAGCCATGTTAATCCAAGCAGTTATAGGTGCCCCTGCCCTCTGAGTCATTCCTGTCAAAACCAAGGACATTAGCACTTCCCCATGACATCTGTAGCCAGTTTTAGGCATAGCTCTGCCAGGGCATGCTAAGTACTGTTTGTAGAACAATGAGGTATATTGTGAAATCCTATGGAAAAAGTATTTTTCATCTAAGAAAGTATTTGTTCCTTTGTGATAATAAGAGTTTTAAAAGATTCAGATATATGTGCACTTTGGAAGGACATCACCTAGGATAAAATTTGTGCTGAATTTCTTTGCTAATATATTAGCAATGTCTCCTGAGTTCATATATGTGGTGCCATTTAAATAAGACCAAAGTGATATTGCATCTTATTCCTTAGTTCCTTCTCTGTGAGGAAGATTTTCAGTCCATATATCTCTAGTTAATCACTGTATATTAATCAGATCAGACAAAAGTAGTAGAAGTAGTGAACTTAAACTCGTCTTAAGACTTTGAAAGTAAGGCAGGCAGTCTGTTTCCAGTCAAAAATCCTTTATTAAGTACACAGACAAGCGATCCATGTAAAACAAAAATAGAGTAATAGTTCCTTACAAGCTTTCTAAAAATATATATAATTTTTATCAGGCAAGGGAGTGGTTTATTGTGCTGTAAAACAAAGTGTTATTGGTGCACATGTTAAATTCACATCCCTTCCCCCATCAGTGTGATATTCAAGCTGGTCCTGCCCTACTTAGTAGCTGTCAAAATAATATAGCCCTTATGTACTTTAATTAAACTTTATAATGATGTGGTACCTCTTATTTAACCAGATTATTAAGTAGATTATTAAGTCTGTGATTTAATTTAAGACAATATACTACATGGCTGGAAATATATCAACCTTAGTCCATTTGGCAATCAAAAAATATAAATAAATATATACATATACACTTTGCATGTAAAAAATCAATTGTAAGAATCATATTCTATTTTCTTAACCTATTATTAACAAAGATCACTTTCGTCCTTCTAGATTTCTTCAGATCTGTGTACAAGAACCCTAAAAGCTATCTATTAAAATATATATAATTGTATATTAGTATTGTTATTACACATTTAATAAAGTGGAAAAAAGACAACCAGAAAAAGAAAAAATAATAAGAAAAAATGCATGATGATGGAAACAAAATATATACTTAAATTACAACTGATTTAAAATGGTATTTAAAACCAACTGATAGAATAAAATAAAATAAAATACACTTAGTCATGTGAACAATGTGGCAATTTTTTAAGTTCCAGTGCACTTTTAATTGAACAGTAGTTCAGTCCAGGCTTCCTAAAAGAGTTCAGCTTTAATTGCCCCATGAGTTCATGTTTCTCCAGAATATTCGAGATGTCTCCTTCAAGATTACCCATGTCTATGCAATCCAGGATCTGGAACTTAAAAGCTGTGTGTCTTTTATGAAGAAAAAGGTGTTTGGCTAGTGCATTATTTTTACATTCAGAGAGGATTTCTGACAGATGACATGAAATCCTACACTTGAGTTTATTTACAGTCTTGCCCACATAGAATGCATCACATTCATTGCACTGTGCCCTGTAAATTTCTTTTGAAGTGATACAGTCACCCCCTGCACTTGTCTTAATGATTTTCTTTAAATAAGGGCAATAATCACCTTGCTGTATAAATATACAAAATGTACAATTAGTTTCACATATTTAGTGTTCCTCTCTTATGGTCTAGGTTTAAATTCAACAAAACTTCTAATGTTCCTGGTCTTCCTATAAACAAAGGATGGGACTATACCTAAGATATTAATCAGAAAAGGGTTTCCTGTGACAATGTCCCAGTTTTCTTCAATAACATTTTTGATACTGTGATAATCCATAGTGTATGTCAGGATGCAGCTATTTTTGCATTTGTTATTCTTTGTGGAATTTCTTAACATTCTCCTCCTGGGGAGGTTGAGTGAAGGTGCTTCAGTCCTTTTCAGTTCTATAATGGGTTCCAGGATTCTTTTCAACATCTAACTTTCATAGCCTCTCACTAGAAAATCATTCTCTAAGTTGTTCACGTTTCTCAAAAATGGTTCCATCTCTGTGGTAATTCTAGCTAATCTATAGCCTTGGGACTTCACTACATTATACTTGTTTTTTGTAGGATGTAGACTTTTACTGTGGAGTAATAAGTTAACCCTTGTTGGTTTTCTGAATAGATCAGTGGTGATTCTGTTATTGTTGGTGTCCTTGGAAATCTGCATATCTAAGAAAGTGGTTGAAGTATAGCCATGGGAAGAGGTAAACTTCAGGAAGGGCGCTGTTTGATTGAGGTAAGTGATAAAATCCCCAAGCTGCAAGGTGTCACCTTCCCACACAATAAAGATGTTGTCAATAAAATGTAAATAGCATGTGATATGCTACATCCTGACATACACTTTGGATTATCGCAGTATCAAAAATGGTATTGAAGAAAACTAGGACATTGTCACAGGAAACCCTTGTCTGATTAACATCTTAGGTGAAATCCCAGCCTTATAGGAAGGCCAGGAACATTAGAAGTTTTGTTGAATTTAAACCTAGACCATATGAGAGAAACACTAAAAGATGTGAAACTAATTGTACATTTTGTATATTTATACAGCAAGGTGATAGTTTTTATTGCCCTTATTTAAAGAAAATCATTATGACCAGTGCAAGGGGTGACTGAAACACTACAAATGTAATTTACAGGGCACAGTGCAATGAATGTGATGCATTCTATGTGGGCAAGACTGTAAATAAACTCAAACGTAGGATTTCATGTCATCTGTTAGAAATCTGCTCTAGATGTAAAAATAATGCACTAGCCAGACACCTTTCTCTTCATAAAAGACACACAGCTTTTAACTTCCAGATCCTGGATTGCATAGACATGGGTGACCTTGAAGGAGACATCCCAAATATTCTAGAGAAACATGAACTCATTTGGCAATTAAAGCTGATCTCTTTAAGGAAGCCTGGACTAAACTATTACTGTTCAATTAAAAGTGCACTGGAAATTAGAAAATTGCCACATTGTTTACATGACTAATTTTATTTTATGTTATTTTATTCTACTAGTTGGTTTTAAATACCATTTTAAATCAGTAATAATTTAAGTGTATATTTTGTTTCCATCATCATACATTTTTTCTTATTATTTTTTTCTTTTTCTGGTTTTCTTTTTTCCACTTTATTAAAAATGATGTGTAATAACAATACTAACTAATTATACAATTATATATATTTTTATAGATAGTTTTTAGGGTTCTTGTACACGGACCTGAAGAAGTCTAGAAGGACGAAAGTGATCTTTGTTAATAATAAGTTATCAAAATAGAATATGATTCTTACAATTTACATGCAAAGTGTATATGTATATGTGTATATTTAGATATATTTTTAATGCCAAATGGACTAAGGTTGATATATTTCCAGTCATGTAGTATATTGTCTTGGATAAAATCACAGACTTAATAATCTACTTAATAATCTGGTTAAATAAGAGGTACCACACCATTATAAAGTTTAAAGTACATAAGTGTTATATTATTATGACAGCTACTAAGTAGGACAGGACCAGCACGAATGTCACACTGATGGGGGAAGGGATGTGAATTTAACATGTGTGCCAATAACACTTTGCTTTACAGCACAATAAACCACTCCCTTGCCTGATAAAAAGTATATATATATATATATATATATATATATATATATATATATATATGCATATATATATATATATATATATATATATATATATATATATATATATGTATATATATATATATATATATATATATTTAGAAAGCTTGTAAGGAAACTATTACTCTATTATATCTATTTTTGTTTTACTTGGATCGCTTGTCTGTGTACTTAATAAAGGGTTTTCAACAGGAAACAGACTTACTTTTGAAGACTTAGTAATTCTGTACAATTTTTTTTATATATATATATATATATATATATATATATATATATTTATTTATTTATTTATTTACTTAAGACGAGTTTAAGTTTGCTACTTCTACTACTTTTGTCTGATTTGTTTAATATACAGTTATTAACTAGAGATATATGGACTGAAAATCTTCCACACAGAGTAGTTTCTTACATGTTTTTGTTTTTGGACCCACTACACTTGTTTAGTGGGTTGTTTTGAGACTTCAGGGATACCACAGAGATTTCTTGTTCTTTTTTTTATTCCTTAGTTTCCTAACATAGCTAAGAAAGGATTTATAATTGTTGTTAGCTTCAGATGTTAACCTTCATTCAGGGTCTGCTTTAGTAGACCTAATATTTTTTTTCAACTTTTTAACAATATTTCTGATTATATCCTTGATCTGAGGGTTTTGGAGTCTTTTGCATAATTTAAGGAGTCTTATTTTTTCTTTTATTGTAAACTTTATGCTGGAGGACCACCAAGGAGGTTTATTTTTGAATTGTCTATTATATTTGTTCTGTTTGTGACTGCATTTAATTAAATAGGGTTAGAATGCCTTATTGAATCTACCTCCTTTGACATTGTTGGAGGTGATGCTTCCATGAGTGAATATTTGTATCATAGAATTTGATGAAATGAGTACATCTGAAATCCTTGAATTCTGAGATTTAGATTCAGGGACTTTAGTGAGTTTGAAGGTGAAAGCCCCCAGCTTATGGTCCAACTTAACAATGGAAGATGATACAATGGAAATAGTGCACTAAGAGTCTATGGGCTCAAGGTCAAAATGAACATGTTATGTCTTCTAGTAGGTTTGTTACTGATCTGATCCAAGTAGTTTTTGTTTGTTAAATCTAAGAACTTCTGGGCATACCTCAAAATGGAGGCAAAATGTGATCCAGTTTATTCTGCGATAGTTGAAGTCTCCCAATATAATGGAGTTCTTGTTTATAGGGAGCTCATAAAATATATTTAGGAATGTTACATGAGACATGGGGCTGTTCAGTTACAGGCTAAAGATGACAGTTTTTCATGTTAATGGTCACCTGGAGTTCCATGACCTCCATTTGTGGGTCTCTGCCTCTGGGACTCTGCCTAGATGTGATATGGCATTTGCCACTAGGCCAAAAGACATGGTAGGTATAAAACCCAGATATGGAGAGTGAGTTTTCTTTGCAGTCAAACTATGCCTCAGAAACTACACTAATATGGATTTTCTCCAAATGTAGGTGAGCTTCAAGATCTGGCATATTGCTTTTGAGACTTCTGGCATTGAGCAAAGCAACCTTAACCTGATCAGATCTTGGGTATAATAAGTTTATTAGATTAGAATGTCCATTATTTGGACTCTGCCTAAAAAAAGGAGGTACAGGGGCAACAAATACTTTAATCTTATGCAGAAGCCTTGGACAAGAGGTGCAGGCCATCCTCTGGAAATGAAGTTGGACTGTCAAGCATCTCATCCCATGCTGATACATATTGGATCCCCCTGGAATGACACCAATTATTTAAGCAATTATTGAAGCAATTACCACTTTTTACTTTTTATACCTAAGAGTCATTCTTGGAGGAGGAATGTCTTGCCTGCATTTTTCACATGCATAGAAAGTTCTGATATGTCTCTCTCTCTCAGCATGTCTCCCAGGGTTTTATGTTCTGAGTCATTCACTCCCATATGGAACACCAGCATGTTGTGGTCATACTTGTTATGTTAAAGAGTCTTCAGAGCTCTCGTGATGTCAGAGATACTTGAGCTTGAAAGCAACCTTGCTATTAGCCTACCTTTGTCCACCCTAGTGAGTAGAAACTCAATTTGCCTAATCATAGTCATTTGTCACGTCCCATTTGCATCAGTACAGTGGTTTAGTGTAACAGATTTGAAGTGATTTGACTCTTGGTGACTCTACTCTGTGTGCAAGATGGAGATGAGGTGCTAGATTTACACCGGGACCTAATCATGCTTGCCCTAGAGGCTTTGGTAAAGATTGTTTATAGCCATATTCAGAGTTATTTTAATGTAATGTTCTATAGATTGTGGCCGAAATGTGTGTGCTGCTCATGGTCCGTGTTTTTGTAAGAAGAAAACCTCCAGATAACTTAAATATTTCTACTTTTTACAGTCAGAAAATTTTGTGTTAAGTATTTATCTGTTAGGATAAGGCAGTTTGATACCAACTGCTAAGAGGATGGCAACAGATGGGAAACAAGCAGGCTAACTTTGTAATTTTGTCCAGTGACTCAAGAAATTTATGTAAAGAATACACAAAGTAAATATATTTCACTATATGTGCTAGTTTCTGGAGGGATGCATCTAACTGGGTTATCATATGATACACTGACTAACATAGAATAACTATATGTAGCAAACTGAGATTATTTAAGCCAGGAAATGCACTCTAATCTATTCATGACATGAAAGAAGTGAATAGGATTAGGTTTATGGAGTGGTCATGGCTTTCAGAAATCTGTGCAAACAGTGGGTGTCATTGGCTAAGATGGTAGCCATGAACATATAAGCAGCATAGAGTAGACAGCAGTCCAAGAGTACAGTACTGCTCATGGTACAGCTACAGGTGGATATGGGTCTCGTGAGCTCCATTAGCAGTACTGACTAAACAAGACCTGGGAAAAGAAGTGGCTATGAGAACAACTGTAGGCCAAGATGATTGAGTCTGTACAGTGCCACAAAGTGGCACCTTAGTGCTAAGCATCTCTGGCACTAAACCACACCATAGCTGTCAACTGTTCAGATTTTTGCAGAATGTCCATATTTTTGCCTCATATTTTTGGTATTTTCTTCATAAAATTTGTCAAATCACTGAGGACTGAATTTATCAAATACATCTAGACATTTCAGTTTCAGGGCTTAATATCATTCAGAAAACTGCATGCTAATGCAAAACCTGTTATTCTAGCAACTTTCTAAGTTTATAAGAACAACAATTAAAGTCTGTCCCTATTTATGGGCCTTTGCCCCCTGCCCCTCACACACATTATTTTGGCTTTGTCCAAGTTTCTTGTTCTAAGTAGATAAGAGGTATGCACCACACAAAAATGCTTTATTTATAATATGCATTTATAAGTGCCATCGCTATCATCAAAGTGCAGAAAACTAACAAATTCTGGGCTAAATTAATCACAAAGGCTTATATCTTTCTGTATATCTTGCCATAGTGCTCTGATGGAAAGTTTGGATAAGTTTTTGTACTCTGTGGGGAATAGTGACTATTTGAAGGGGAACAAAGATCACTGCAAGAATCAAACTGCTGACAATAGGAAAAAAGGGATGTTGCTGGTGCATTGCAGGGCAAACAGCCATATGGTTTGCAAACAAGAAAAATTGTTGAGAAAGCATAGGCACTGTATGCAGTAAAAGTAAGATGAGACTAGAAGAAAAGTTATCCAAGCATACTGTACATATATATTTTGTGCAATTGACATCCACAGGGACACTGTTACTGATCAGATGAGATTGCTTTGCAATTCATGATTCCACTACTATGTGACAAGTACAAAACCTTATACAAAGTATTCATTATTTTTTTATTTTTTTCTGTTACATAGGGATCATGGGATCTATTTTTTGTGAATACACAGGTGATGCAGTTGTGCATACATATGTTAAGAAAGACAAGGTCCCAGCAATGTATCATTCCACATTCCCTGAATAATCACAGAGTAATGCACACCTAGTGTTGCCTTGGGTAAATCATTGTGATGTTATTGCTTGAGGTCTCACAGCTCAAGCAATGCTATCACAAAGTAGCAACATTTGCAGCAAATCAACTACAGAAATCCCACCACTGTCTAGAACTCAAAAAGCTAAAGCTGCTCGAACAAACCCACTTACCGTCTTAATCCTAACATGCAACTACTCGTAACTTCATCTGTAAATTTACAAACTACCCATCTCTGTCAACTCTAATCCATCCATACAACCAAGAAGATCCATTCGCTCAACCCAAATGCTTCTCCTCCAAGTCAATAAATCCAGCATTACAGGTGTCAACAGTGCTTTCTCCAAACTTATCATAATAGCATTGAACACTGTACCTCACTCTCTAAAAAAAAGAACAACACTGCCAGCATTTTAAACAATTGTTAAAGTCACAGCTGCAGGATCTCTGTATCTGACCTTGCACTGACCCTGAATAAGTACCCCTAGTTTGCACTTCCTCGTGCCCTTCAACAATTTCCCTATCCTCACTTTCTAACAACCCTTCTTGTCATAATTGACTACTACCCCACCTCACATTCCCGCTCACTTTCACCTTCTTAAAAATCACCTATAGAATATTCTTTTCCCTTCCGTCTCTTACTCCTTCATGCTTTCAATCACTTCTAGTTCTTCTACTTCTCTTTTTCGATCAGTGAGAAAAAAATGAAGCATAAAAGGATGCTGCTTTTCTGCAACTTAATGTCAATTTTATGTCTTTATTATGAAACAGCTTACTGAAGTATACAATGCTATTGGTACACTGAGATTTATGTCTTTACATTGAATAATGCTTTGCTCAAAACAGTAATCTGTAGCTGTGCCTTACTGTACTCTCTGCGATGACTCACATTAATATGAAGACTTTTCAAAATAGCATTGCATGACTTTTCCACGCCATATATAAACTTTTGCAATATGTCTTTATTCAGTAGACTATCCCCGGGATTCATGAAGCTCAGCGCAAAGACGGCGGTAGGCTTGCGCCGACAGTGCGGCGTGAAGATGGTGCAGTAGCGCCAAATGCATATTAATGAAGGTGCGCTGCCGCCACAGCCACGTGCACAGGAAAGGAGCGTGAGTGCATAGGGCATGTCGAAGTGCCGCACGGAGGAGTGGAAATGGCAGCTGCCAACGTGCAAACTAAAATGCTTGCATATAACAAGTTGCAAGATAGTAATCACATCTGTCAGTGTCCCTGGATACTGAAACGTATGCAAAGCATGCAAGAAAATTCCTGCAAACACAAAGTGAAGAAGCAAACACAAATGCATGGCAGGGAATAATGGGTCCCTATCCCGCAAACAAATGACACGGAAGACCGTGTGGCCATAGTCCAATGCCGTTTAGATAGCTATACCAAGTGGAAGTGAAACGCATCATATGTTAGCGAGCCACCAGTAGGTATGTCCAGCCTAATGGTGAGGGTCACCAGCTGACCTATAATGTGAGGGAGGGTACACAGCTGGGCAGATGTGTCCATAACAAAATACACGAGAAATGTAGATATCTAGCGACGCTATGTCCGAATCATATCCCACAAGGCATGTAATAGTCACATACAAAAGGTATGTCCATAGTTCACATACCAAATGTGATAGGAAATAGAATAAGCATGTAAATGAAACAGAAGGAGCATATAAATAGCTACAACAATAAGGAAACATGTAGGCCGAAAGGAACAGTATTATCCATACCGTCGAGAGTGGGGACATGTTGTCTAGTACAGTCGAATATGTGTACAGAATATATCCCATCCTGGACATAGGAAAAGGTGGCATCCTACCAATGAGTAGAACAGGCTGCCAAAATCTGGAAATCAGAGGTACAAGCCAAACTTGTCAGGATGTGTCACAGTTGAACGGGTAGTACCCGGGTATACCAACCATGTAATAAAAGTTAAGTATGGGCGTCTACCTATGTGCGTGAGGCATAGCATGTGGAAAGCAAACATGGCAGGGTAGTCCACACAACCATAAAGGTACCTGACACATGTAGGGAATTCAATGTGTTACTCTGGCCGTGTCATGGGCCAACAACCAAAGCAGTGATTTATGGGGTGTGAGGAATCTGTGTGTGTGGGAGGATGGGTAATGGTACAACCCTCTAAGGTGATACTGTGTCATATGCAGAATAGGTGAACTGGAGGTGTATGAGGGAGCAGTGGGTGAAGCTGAAAGAAACACAAACACATGTATAAACAGCTGCAATACAACCAGACAGGCCATACTGTAGAACACAATCCCACAAACATATGAATATTGAAATGCGCAATACAAATCGATAGACATGTCACTGGCACATATCCACAGATTGGTTCTGATGGAACTGGCCATAACAAATGCAACACACCTGGATGCATAATGGACTACCCAGCATCCCCTCCACATCACACAACCCACTCCCGTACCTGAACGTCCACCAAATCCAGCCATACTTGGCCTACTGGTTTGGTGCAGCCACAGCTACCCATAGTGACTACTACGCATATGTGGTAGGTAGTGTCACCCTAGGCAGTTGCAGGATTGCACACGATGTATCCCTGGCATGTAAAACCCCCAGCACGTTTTCATATAGCCAAAAAGATGTTCGTTATTTCCTTGTGGATCGGTACAATTTTTGGATATCCCTCATGGGATATGTAACCTGTGTAAACATTAGAATGGAAGACACAAAGTCCAGTAGATATCTGGACACAAGTTGGAATGTGCATTAGAGGTGCATGACACTGTCCAGCCCTAAGTGGTCATGCATAACCTATCACCCAGGATCAAACACCTGCCCGTGACGCACGTGTCCCGACACGAAAAAGCGGGAGAATATATTGCACACATTCGCATAGTGGCACATGGTATAAGGGTGATGAAGGCACTGACGTAAACAAGATACCCCTGATCCACTGTGTGAGGGACAAGTAATATGTGTGTGTAGGTGTGACCTGACCAACAATGGTACAATGCCAAATGTCATGTGACCGTAGGGAATAACTATGCACCATACTGCATCTAACAGTTGCCTAAAGCGGTCACGTCAGGATAGAATAAATGTAAGTCGTACAAGAAACAGGCAAACAACACAAATGCCAAAGGTAGAAGGCTTACAGCTAGGACACAAATGACTGTTCTAAACCTGCAGTGACCGTGGCTATGTGTCGGCCTAAATAATCTGGTGTCCGCAGTAGGGTTGTCATCTGTCCCGCTTTGTGAGGGATAGTACATTGTTGGACAGTTGTCTCCTGACAAAAGACATTGCAAATGGCAAATGTCCTGGGATTGTAAGACATAATTATGTCCCATATGTTATGTAAAAGTAGCAGAAAAGAATTATTGCAGTATCTACAATACCTAAATGTTACAAAAATCAGAATAAGCAAATAAACTGCTACAACAATAGGCCTTTATGTCGGCAATTCTATCCATTGTACTGACCGTGGGTATGTGTTGGCATGTAAAACCAGGTGTGTTCCAAAAATGTCCCATCTTGGCCATGTGAAAAGGTGCCAACCCTAGTCCCGGAATACAGCACAACCCGTACATATGACAATGTCAATGATACCAATAGTCAGAGCATTTGCACAATAACTGGCCAGACCCTTAAACTCACAAAGGCAGTGCCCTTTGGGGGAAAGGTGTTGAATGAGAATGACTACTCACAACAATGAAGAGTACAGACGCATTTAACTGCAGACAATTAGTAGTACTACAAATCTGTCAACAGGTTCCAAGTTAATAGTACTAATATGGTAGAAGTGTCCATGATTGTCCCTGAGTTGTCATATGCTTGCCCTGTAGACACAAGTCCGAGTATCAGAGAGGTCTGTACACAGAAGTACACCAACCAACTGTCCCAGCTGTTGACAAGACTATTGCATACCTGCAGTGAATTTATAACAGATGTCCAGAATAATATTCATTGTATGTATAAATGAATGAAATAGTTAAATGGGAAGGGAAACTACCCCCCCAACCCGCATTATGTAGTGGAACCACTCCCCACCCTAAATTATATAGCGCTGGCCCAATAATGTGGTCAGAGGTGCCCAAACACCTGCTTCATTAAACACACTTAGAGTGTGAAACTCTGGACTAACTCTGGCCATGTGCTACATCTGATCTTTGAACAGTGCCAGGGCAGTGCTAGTCACCAGTCAGCCCATCCTAAACCCGGACCAGCACATGAAAACCCTGACAATCCAACACGCGTATGTGCGAGGACTATAAGCATAGGAGTTATGAATATCCTTGGAGTGAGTAGACTTGCAGCATGGATCCAGAGCAGTAGGAATCAGGGAATGTCCAAATTGTAGTACTGTGGTTTTCCCAGCAGGTGAATGGATGCCTGCTGTGTAAGGGAACCGGTGAGGCGTATGTCAGAGTAGCTATGAATCATGGGTATACATATAAATACCAAATAAACACCAATAGTGTAGCGGTTACAGCATCCGCCCAACGTAAAGGCATTCCCGGTGCAAGTACGACTATAGCACATATTAATTGTGTAATGAATGCCTCTGTGCTGTAAAGCCAACAGTTATACATGTAAAGGTGACCGCGTTCGCATGGGTCCGTTAATCGGATTCCATCAAAGTGGTACTGTCATAAGGAATAAGGCACATGTAATCCTAAAGACGTGCCTGTAAACATATGTAAGTCAGAATACGTAGATACAAGTCAGCCTGCGCGGGTGTATGCAGCTATTGGCATAGCAAATGTATGTTGTCCTCTACAGCTGTAACTGTCATATATATATACTGATATAGATGTGTGTATAGAGAAATATCCAGACATAACAGAAATATGCAATTATATAGCTACATATCTATCTATATATACATATATATATATATATATATAGAGAGAGAGAGAGAGAGAGAGATGTTAGGAACGCTGAAAGACGAAAGCAAACCTAAGGGTTGTGAAGGGAATCCAGAGCATGTTAGGAATTATGAAGTGCTCGCAGCGTATGTCACATAAAGCTGCACAAGTGTGGGTAGAGCACCACTCTCCACACCAGAGGCAGGGCTATACCAGTGGCCATAACATCATTGAAGTGCTACGTCAACATTATAAACAGATGGAATGTAGGACATGTTGCAACCACCTACAGTTGTAACACGCAAATTGTTTGTAATGCATAACACCAGGAAAGGCACGTATGTGCAAATATTAATGGATGGTGAGCCTGTGAATACACGAGGCAGTACAAAATGTGTGTAGGGCCCCAACACTCATGAGAGGGCAATGTGTAAAGGTGTGTCATGGCTGCGATATCAGGTGAATAATGTCTGTTATGCGGGGAAACTCAACACAGGTGTGCAGGAGAAACCATGAATATGTGAGTATGGACACAAGAGTGATAGGGTATGTTGCGCCGGGTGCAATGGAGTGGCCCGTGGAGGTCAGCTAGTAGGGTTACCACCATTCCAAATGCTCAAAGTGGGACATTTTCTGTAGAAATGTCAGACTTGCAGGACAAAACATACCCATGACCAGTACAAATTATAGAACTTCTCCTATCTGCCAAAATAAAAGCTTATTCGTGTAGCATTTGAGTTGCTTATGCTATTTCATATAACATGTAGGTGTTTCAGAGAAAAAATAACTGTTTTATGAAACTAGGAAAGAAAACGTAGGAAATATTTTCATACAATAATCTCATGACACCTGCAATTTTGTCAATTTTTCGCAGGACACAACTGCCCAAAGTGGGACTGTACCTCACAAAGTGGGACAGGTGGTAACCCTAGCTATTACGTAGTTGCAATTCCCAGATAGAGCGTTGTTTGCATGGAGACATGCTGAATGGGTGTATCATTGTTGGACGTTGTGTGTCAGCTCTGGCAGCATGGCGCATAAAACCTATACACCACCCATGAGCGGAACGGAGTTCTGCTGTGCCAACCCCAAACCGGGAAAAGCAGAAAGACACAACTACAATTGTCGACGTACAGTCATAGTAACACATACACACATCCTATCAACAGTAATAATATGAATGTGTACAGAAACAAGCACAGTTGCAGGAATAATAGGCTGCGCATACGAGGAATAGGTTGAATGACACTATCAGATCCCAGCTAGCAGTGGCACCCCAGACATGAAAAAGCTGCGACAACTGTCCGCTGCATAACATGCAATATACTGAGCACAAGTTCACCGGAGTGAAGTGCCGGTGTCAGAATGACTAAGGCAATAGTATGCTTTTGAAACAGGGATAAAACCAATATGCATGTGTAGGTGTCCATGTCCGGGAAATATATAGGTTAACGGACACACATATGTATATATAGATAAAAACGTATATATACACATAGCTATAATAATTTACATACACATTTATATCCATACGGATATATATATATATATATATATATATATATATATATATATATATATATATATATACACACACACACACACACACACACACACACACACACACACACACACACACACACACACGCAAGGATATACTACGGATATAGATAGATAGCTATATATACACAAACAACAGGTAGTGATATATATACACATACACACAAAACAAACTATATGTCAGTGTAGATATACACATTCACCTAAATAGGTTACTTCGCAGCAATTAGGGGTAACATATTTACAGCTCAGGCATTTGTGACTGGGAGGTCCAATAAAGAAACGTTGTACCCCCCACATCACCCAGCTAGGCCGGACAGACATAGAGGCAGGCAATACAGATCAATACACTGCCGCTGTCCAAAACACCGGTAGGAAAGGACCAGTGGGAGAGTTCTGCAAGGTCTACACTTTAAACATGGATAACGGTGATCCTTGCGGGACCCCAAAAAGTTAGGTATGAAAGAATCTGCCGACACTAATACGAGCAGGATGTAGGCATACATGGAATAGTAGGTTGCGCCAGTGTGATAATACATGGGTTGACGAAACGTGCAACATGTGACCCGAGATGGGGAGAGTGGGCAATGTGTAGGGGTGTGCTCATACCCCAGCTGCGCTCGCAGTAAGTATTTGTCATGACTGCTGTAGAGGGGTGCCAGGTAGGTGGACCATGGGTACACATTAATGAGCTTAAGTGTGCAGGTGCTGGTTGGGAGAGATGTAGTAGGCCAGCCCAGTGGAAGTCATTAATATTCCTATGTGGGCATAGCATATGCCTAAACTTCCCAAACCTGAAGAGCACATCTACCGGATAGTGTGTAAACCATCGGGGAATGCAGAGAGACCTACATAGTGACCTGTACCCGAGTAGCATGGACGTCCATAGTTATGTATCAGAATGTACCAAAGTCCAAAGAAACACTGCCAGAACTACTGATATTAGGTGAACAGGTGGGGGAATACAGGTAATGACAGATGACAACATGTATGAGTCATAAGCAGCATGTACCTCGACAAACGTGAATGAATACATATGTTCTGTGACTGTGAATGTGTCTGGTTAATAGAACCAATCATCTAAATGTGTCCCGCAGGGTGTTATGCATTGTTCCTGATATGGTGTTCAGTCACACCCATTGGTGTGTGAGTTCTGCTACTGACGGAAACCGCATAAGTTGCTGACCACTTCAGGTAGATGATAGCATAATAGAAGAGGTTAAACACCCATACGCTCACAAGGGACACACCCGTCTGGGCAGTTGTGTCCTGCAAAACGACAGTTATGGCACATGGCCTGTGCATACCTCTCAACTGTCCCCAAATTTCACGGACGTCCCTGATGTCGACCCAAATTTCAACTCTGTCCCTCTTGAGCCCTCCTAAAACTAGTGACTTTTGGAGGAAAGGTGGTGAATTACACTTCATGACAACTGACAATAATTAAGAGTTACAATTTTACTTCAGAAAATGTGTGTTAATTCATATGCACTGATTCTGTCAATGTATCAGGTTAATAGCACTAATATTTTAAAGTTGTCCCTGATTGTCCCTGTTTTTCCCTGACTTGTCCCTGATGCTGTTGAAATTTGTCCCCAATTGGTTGAGAGGTCTGGGCCTGTGAGTTCAGGAATGGAGGCTATATAGTGTGTGCAGCAGTGTCAGACATCACTTTGTTATATCAGTAACAGCTACATGTAATAGGAAACAGTATTATCAATTATGATGCTACATGAATAACCTTAACGTATGCAAACCGTGGAGGTTGTCCGTGTACTATTGGCTGTGGCTCAGACCTCTCAACCAGTTGTGGACAAATTGCAACAGAATCACGGATAAGTCAAGAAAACACAAGGACAATCAGGGACACATTTAAAATATCAGAGCTATTAACTGGAAACATTGACAGAATCAGAGCATATAAATTAATACTCATTTTCTGAAGTTAAAGAAGTTTGTAACACTTACTTATTGTCATTATTCATTAAGTGTGATTCACCACCTTTCCTCCAAATGTCACTAGTTTTAGGAGGGATTAAGAGGGACAGAGTGAAATATGATTCAAAATCAGGGACGGCCCTGAAAATCAGGGACGGTTGAGAGGTATGCTGTGGGTATGTGTTGCCTCGACACATGTGATAGCTCTACATATAGGGTCAATAGGTCTGGCACCAGTCTGAATGGCCAAAGTGGAACCTGGTCTGAAAACTGTCAGATGTACCAGGGCAGAACATACATACAGCCATGCACAGTACAGAAATATGCATATCGGAGCAAATCAAAGCATAGTCTAGCAGCAGTATAGTTGCTTATGCTACTACATATGACATATCGACGTGTCAGGTATACAAGACCTGTAACAAGCAACCAGCACAGACACCTACAACATGTGAATGTCCCCTAATAAGGACAGTTGCAATGGCTAGAGTATTGTCTATACCACTCAACTGTCCCTGAATGTCAGGTACTTCCCTGCGTTCGACTGAAAGTCTAACTGTGTCCCTCTTAATCCCTCCTAAATGTAGTGCCTGTTGAAGGAAAGATGGCAAATTACAGTCACTGACTAATGACAATAAGTAGGAGTTATAAACAACTGTTACGTCACAATATGTGTATTATGTCATATGCTCTGATTCTGTCAATGTGTCAAGTTAATAGCACTACATTTGTAAATGTGTCCCTGCTTTTCATGACCTGTTCCTGAGTCTGCAGAAATGTGTCCCCGATTGGTGGAGAGTTCTGGTATTGTAACACACACAAAAAACTAAAAAGTTTTATACAACTGCGAAAAACAATAAGTGAGTCCGACAGACCACAGCCACACGATAAATCCAAAACCTTTACTTGTTAACGTTTTCGTGTACAAAAATAAATACACTTCTTCAGACAAGTACTACTGAAACCTCTTGTGAGTTTAAATATACTCACATACCAACAGTCGTATTCAATTACCTAAGCAATTCATCAATTAAACAATTTACTTTCATTTTAACCTCCTTAAAAACTGCAACTTAATATAAAGTGCTCGCTAAGAAAAAAGAATTCCTAATTAAAAACTAATTTTTTAAACACAATTTTCTTCACTATATTATAAACCATGAAACAATGTATATATACAGAATAAAAATATTATTATACAAATGCATATTAAATTCATATAATATACATAGTAAATAAATAAATAGATCTGTAATGCATTCACCAACTAAAACCAAAGAAAATATATAAACTTCTATGTGTTTATATTAGATTTATACAAACTTATATAATACGAAAATCTATTACCTAATAAGAGCTTTTTGTTTTAAAAGGCATTTTATAGAACACGTCCCATTAATCCCTGGATGAACGTAGGCATTAGTTTTAAGTTGCCATAACAACTCACTTTCTTCCAATTTAAGGTGCCAAGGGCCACCTGTAGGGTTAATATCTATCTTTTGAACAACATTGAACAAAAAACTGTGATTATTATTTTCAATAATATGTTTTGCCAATGCGTTCGTTATAACACCTTTCGAAATGGCGTATATATGCTCATAGATGCGTTGTTTCAAATGTCTTTCTGTTTTACCCAAATAAAAAGCAGGGCATAGTGTACAGGTAGCAAGGTACACTACGCCTTGGGTAAAACAGTCACATCTCTGATTAATATAATACTTCACTCCCCTAATGGAAAAAGTGGTTCCTGTTCTAATATACTTACAGTAAGGACAGCGTCCACACTTATACATGCCTTTATTTGCTCTAAAGGTTCTAAGGGGGGATTCCAGTAGAATTTTCAATGACGGAGCTTTTCTATATACTACTACTGGTTTATTTCCTAAGTTATTATTTGAGTACAAGCTCTGTGTTAAAAATTCCCAATTATTATTTAAGATACGACGGATCTCTACTGCCAATTCATCATATTGGGTAAGAAAACTGATGTTATAGTTAACTTTAATTGTACTATCATTACTGTTAATATTAATATTAACTTGACTCTGGCCCATATCAGTGAAATTTTCACTCGAACTTAACCCAGCTGTAGTATCTACTACTAGAGTTTCATTTACCCCCTTAAAAATAGGGCCCAATTGACCATTTTTTCTTTTCAGCTCTACTTCTTTAATAACTTTGTTGACAAGCCTACTAGGGTAGCCTCTGTTTTTAAACATACCTGCCAAAAGATCACATTCATCTCTAAAGCTGTTATCTTCTGAGCACATTCTAGAAGCACGCACAACCTGGCCTTTAACTACACCTCTCTTCTGAAACAAGGGATGGGAGCTAGAGAAGTGTAAAAAAGAGTTGCTGTAATGAGGTTTCCTATAGATAGATGTATGGAATTTAAATTTTTCCAGGTCCTTTTTTATTTCAATATCTAAAAAATTAATTGATACATCATTGTAATTAAAAGTAAATTTCAAAAAAGGAACAAAGGAATTCATTAATTCTATCAATTTAATAGCCTCCTCTTCACTTCCCTTCACAATCATCAAAATATCGTCTTGGTACCTTGTGTACCAAACGACCATGTCCTTATATAACTGATGTGAAAATAAGTATGAATGCTCCCAATAAGCCATGACGGAGTTTGCAAAGGTTCCACCACATGGGGAACCCATTGCTACTCCTGTCACTTGTAAGTACAATTCTTTCTTAAAAAGAAAAAAGTTATTGCTCAGAACAAGCTCCAGTAATCCAACCAACAAGTCTATATCCTCTCCTGGAAGATGTTTGTTAAGCAGGTAATCCCTAACCCAATTAATGCCAGTCTCCTGTGGAATAGTGGTATAAAGGTCCTTGACATCTGCTGTTAAAAAACTAAGCTTAGAGTCAAAAGGGATATGATTAAGACTATCCAGGACAAACCAGGAGTCTTTGCAAATTTGGGGTTCATTTTTATGAACCTCTTTAAGTTTATTGTCGACCCACTTGGCACATGCATAAGTGATCAATTGACGCCCATCTATTATAGGTCTAAAAGGAGGGGTCTTAATGTCTTTATGTAACTTCGGGATCCCGAAGATAACAGGGATCACTGGTGCTGGCATAGTAAGGTATTGGTATAACTCTGTACTAATGCTGCCTTCTATAAATAAGTCACTTAGGAAATCTTTGACTCTTTTATAAGACTGATTTAACTCATTCCTTGAAACACATCTATAATTATCAGTTGACAGCATTTCCTTCATAACAGCCTCGTACTTTTCTTCATACATAAGGACAGCCCCACCCCCTTTATCTGGTTTCATCGTTCTTATATTATAAGCCTTTACAGACGCGATAAGAGTTTGATATTCTAAATCAAAATGTTTATGCCTGTAAAATTCATTATTTAGTGCCCTCAAATGAACTTCACTTATTTTTTCAAATAACATTAAATTATTCTCAAGAGGTGGGTTATAAGTACTTGCTACACGTTCCGTATTTAAAATGCTATTGTTGTCACCAAGAAGCATTCGCAAATTCAATTTGCGTACATATAGTTTAAAGTCACATAATGTTTTAGCTAAGTCCTGTTTCTGTGGTGGCACAAAATTAAAACCTTTTGCTAACAATGCGACAAAACTATGAGGAACATCAAAGGAAGTGTAGTTATAAACACAAAAGTCATTACTATCACTATAGATAATAAGCGGGTAGTCCTTTTCAGACACTGGTGCTACCTTCTGCGCTGATTGTAAGACTTCTTGTTCTGTGTTTTCTTGGGCCAATTGCCGTTCTTCCGTTTGGTATTCGATCCCACACATTGAAAATCCTGTTGACCATGATTTTGTACATCCACATTTTGATTTACTGAATGATATTCATACCGATTTTGTTGGTTTTGAACCCTCTCGCTCCTCCGAACTTGGTTTGATGAAAGAGCTACAGGGGAGGCTGCAGGGTTAGATGACTCTGAGCCATAAACTTCCTCCGGTGCCACATTATTACCTGTCCGGTCAACATTGTTCGATGTTATAGTATGTAAATCTACAGTAGCGTTATTGCCCGGTGGATCTGGGTACGCTTTATCATTGGCGTACGCTGCCTTGTCCCGAATAAGTTTTCGCTTCTTTGTCTCGCTGATTTTATTAAGCAGAGAATCAATGCTAGAATAAATTCGACCATAGTCGAATTCATATCTATTGAAATTACAGTCTGTTTTAATGTTATTCTCAAGAATATCAAGTTGTTGTTTAAGTACTTGCATTTGCTGTGTGTATTCTGTAATTAATAGACCTAATAAATTAAGCCCTTGTTGATCAAAGAACTGGACAAGATGTTTGTGGAAATCAGAGTGTTTTATAACACCAGTTGGATATTTCCACTGTCTTAGGCCTTTGGGGACAATTTTTAGATTAATACACTCCTTAAAATATACGATCTCAAGCTGCAATTTTTTATATTTTAACAAGGACATGTCAAACTGTTTCAGATTAGATACAATGTTACCGGTAGTTCCCTGCTGACCATCATAGGTGTTCTCATCATGATGTAACACATCCAGGAAATTATTGGGTGTATTCATGAACTCATGTAGTGCAGGAATTACCAAATTTGAAAAATGTACTTGCCCATTGTCGTTTATTACTGGTACTGGATTTGTATTGGAGGTTGAAGTAGCTTGCGGCACTTGTTGTGCTAAAGGAATAGTGCCATTAACCTGGGTATTCGAAAACCCAGGATTGTTCCTATTTGCTACTGATGCAAATGTTGGTAAAAAACTCACGCCTGGTTTTGGTCTAACCACTTGCGGAGTTTCGCTAGGTTGACAGTTAACCTTCCTGGCCAAATCATCGACTCGCTGTGTTAACTGCAAGATCAAGGCCGTTAGATTCCCGATCGGATCAGCGTCTCGGGTAGAGGTTCCACTTGTATCAGGATCTGGAGAAAACATGGACTGTGACTGCTGAGGTTCACCGCTTTCAGCCATTCAAACACACACGAAAAACTAAAAAGTTTTATACAACTGCGAAAAACAATAAGTGAGTCCGACAGACCACAGCCACACGATAAATCCAAAACCTTTACTTGTTAACGTTTTCGTGTACAAAAATAAATACACTTCTTCAGACAAGTACTACTGAAACCTCTTGTGAGTTTAAATATACTCACATACCAACAGTTGTATTCAATTACCTAAGCAATTCATCAATTAAACAATTTACTTTCATTTTAACCTCCTTAAAAACTGCAACTTAATATAAAGTGCTCGCTAAGAAAAAAGAATTCCTAATTAAAAACTAATTTTTTAAACACAATTTTCTTCACTATATTATAAACCATGAAACAATGTATATATACAGAATAAAAATATTATTATACAAATGCATATTAACTTCATATAATATACATAGTAAATCAATAAATAGATCTGTAATGCATTCACCAACTAAAACCAAAGAAAATATATAAACTTCTATGTGTTTATATTAGATTTATACAAACTTAAACCATATAGAAATTTATAAACATATTTATACAATACGAAAATCTATTACCTAATAAGTTCTGGTATTGTCACATGTGATGTGTGATGAGGGACTGTCCCATGCAAAGTGGGAAAGGTGTCACTCCTACAGTCTCCCATCGTGCAATCTGAAAGGTGGTCAACGTGCAGTTGGTATGCGGTAGCATGGCTCGGCAGACTGCTGTGTTAACAAACTCAAGTCACATGTCAGCATTGCAGAGTATCGCTTCCCATGTATCAGGCAGATGGGAGCAGATTGTATGAGGAACACGCATATAATATGATTACGTCACTGGACAGGCCACTGAGTCCGTATAGTCGAACGGCTGCTGTCGCAAAATGGTTACACATACCCGATACTGTAGTCATGTAGTCCGATGTAATATGCATCACAAGGGATTGCACACACCCAGCGGGAGTGACAAATGTAAGCGGACATGTCGGAGAGCGAGTGGCTGTAAGCGTGTTTGTCTATCAGTATGCCAGTAGTGCCCTGTCAAAGAAATGTGGAGTGTAAACGTGTATAAGGTGCTGTGACCAAAGGTCAGCAGTGTTTAACACTGTGCAAACCCATGCACAACAGTTCACACCTGCTGGACTGTGCCTTACCCGGTTTGTATCCAAAGGTGTCGGCATGTCCGCAAACAAAGAACCGCCCTATACACGTGATGGTAGACGTACCCTGTGCACATAGCTCATGTGACTGAACAATAGACCATGGCAGATGTACAGACAATTGACCACAAACACCATACAGAGCAGACATCCAACAGTATAGCAATGTACTGGCAGATATGTCCGGACCACTGGTGTGTGTATGCTTGGCTGTCCTGTGTATCAGTGTGTGAGCATGCCCAGTATGACTGTTGCACATGTTGTAGACTGACAATACCGTCATGTGTGTGAGCATGCAAAGTATGGTCAACTGTATTGCATGTGTCACATGTCCAGATAGTTAGTACTGTGTTGCTGACCCCTCCGTTCTACACAGGCAGGTGACATGCTTTGTCTGCAGGGTAGCTAATGGTCATGTGGCATTGACAGTTGCTATATGTCTGTATAGTGTGGGGGACATGCAACCACAGTCCTACACAGCACCATGGGTGGTGCACATGACTCCCATGTGTAGGTGTGATGGTGGGCACAGCCAACAGTTGTACACATCTGCCGCTACTGTACAGGTCTGCCAGGTACTTCATGTCAGTGTGTGGACCTACCTAAATTGCTGGTTGGAGGGATACCAGGGTATGTCAGTTCCCAGCATTATTTACCAGCACAGTGGTGTTGGACATCCTATTACACTTCCTACATCAAACAGCCTGGCCTGCTGTCATCTGTGTGTGTCATACGGGGTTGGGGTCTGTCAGTGGGCATATCCATAGGCCATCGTATATCATTTGTCTGTATTGGTCCACATCTGTCCAGCTGCATGGGACGTGAATGGGCTGTACAGACACACATGATGGTCAGCCCATAATCTGCAGTGGGTAGGGCACCCTGTGTACTACAGGCTACCATTGCAAACCCTGTATGTGCTACAGAGGTCATGGTGACACTATGGATGTGTACTGTCTGCTGCCCTAACATTTGGCCACCACAGTCACTTGTATGCTCACATACATACCAGAGCAATGGGTAAGTACACATTGTAATACAACCGCCACTTGTTAGGTCAATAGACATACCCAGGTTGTGTTACGGATGCACACAGTGCACTTCCCTTACATGGCCGAGCACAGGTACTGTCATATTTGGCATCCATGGTACTGTGTGTGGGTCAGAGAGGGGAAATCCGTGGGTACCTACTATGTCAGTGCATATGCCGTGTGTTGCCTCTATGCCAAGGGCAGGTCATACTGTGCACTGGCTGTCGCCGACTGTGCCCTACACAGGTAGTTCCTTCACCAAGTCACACTGCCTGTACAGGCCTTGGCAGTGGTGTTGGGCTGTGTGGCCCTGCCCCATGCCGTTTGTGCTGCAACTGTTACTGCAGGCTAGCATTGTGTAGCATAGCAAATAACATAACAACATGTATGCATGTAACTTGTGAATACTGCAGAGCCCCTACAGATGTGTCTGGATACCAGAACTGTGAATCGAGCATCCCAAACACATGCACATGTATATGTCTTGCCTGTGCATCTGCCTCAGTATGGTGTGAGTGTTCAGGTGTGTGTGCATTGCTGATGGGTGTTATAAGCCACTACACCAGTGTTTACCTAGCATCCACCACTGGCAGACTGTAGGGGATGTCCACATAGGCATTGGTGTGCTACCGCTGTGTCAGACACCATATATCGGACACATCACAGCTTCCAGGGCAGACAGCACACACATTCAGTGTCATGCCCTGGCCATCACATAGGGCCTAGCTGTTGGAGGGTATGCCCCTGCACTAACTGTAGGCCCTACCCTGCTCCCCAGGTGGTGCTACGTGTGCAGGCTATAGTACCCAGTACCCCAGGGTACTCATCCATGTGGTGGAACAGATTCATATTGCAGGTCCACTAATCTTGTATGTGGAGGACCTGTACGTGCTCACTAGCATGTGTTGACATGGCATCTGTGAAGTAGTGCAATACTCTGGATGCAGATGCCTGTGAGATACCCATGATATCCCCAGTTGTGCTGTGTGAGGTACCTGTGGCTAGTAGACCTAGGACAACACATCCCATGGTATCCACTGTGATGCATTCCCCTCGGCCTGTGTGATGTGTTAGGCAAAGGTCAACAAGCTGCTGTAGGAGGTATCTGTCCACCCCATAGTGCTCTAACATCCCCAGCCCATGTAGACCCTGGTAAGTCACCCTCGGTCAATAAAGTCGTATGTCACCCCAGTAAGGGTTGTTCGGCAGCATACACATCTGCACTACCCCAGCCCCCTGCACATGTAGGTGTATGTTGGCTGCTGCAGCCCGTGTCATTTGGTTGGACTGTGTCATGAAATGTCTCTGCAGGTATACACCGGTGGTGTAGAGTGTGAATGACATATATGTGTATGCTGCTTGCTCGCATTAGTGTACTGTTCATGTGCGGGCTGGCCATGTCATCAGCTGATTGTGCTGATCAACACCTGTGTGTGCTGCCTGGACACCCTGACTACCCCACCACTGCTGATATCCCTCCCAACATCACCAGGCAAGTATAGATACACCCCTAGCTGAGGTTTGCTAGGGCAGGAGCACTCCCGAGGCACAGTACTGCAATGTATGTACAGTATGCCTGACCCCCTCTCCCATGCTATCATCTATATGCGAGACCTGCACCTGGCTGACTACACACATACACTCCAGGGACCAGCAGCACACCCTGGTGATAAATGTGATACACCATAGGCAACCTCATCTGCATAGTATAGTCTTCTAATGAATAGTTATATGACCCATACCGAACCTCCAACATATTAACCACTGCTCAGTGTCACTCAGATCCACACACAACTGGCAACAGGTGCCCTATCATCACCATATTCGATGTCCCATGGTCTTCCCAGCAACAAAATTATCGGTGTCTACACGACTACAACCCGTGGCCCTGAACACCACAGACGATGTGTATTAACACCACGCCATGGCAGATATACATAAATCCCAGGTTATTATGTACAGATCATCGGGCACAAATAGTCACTAGTGCTGAATTCCCCAGACATATGTTCACATCTATGTCTACCTCTACATCTACATATATCACATATATTATTTGTAGACATATATACATGAACATATATATATGTATATATACATACATTCATATACATGTACACATATGTAGATATGGTATTTAGGTCACAACAGCGAACCACATGACAGCAATGCATTAGACAGGAATGGAAAGGAAACCACATGTGCCACCTGCATCATGTAGTGTTGTTAATATCAAGGCACGTGTGTTATGTTGCGTCACACGGGTCAGACAATAGCAAGGGTAAGAGTAGGGCTGCTGACAGTTACTCACCAGACCTATTGGTGACTGTATGTGTTGACAACCCAGTGTCTTGGCAGAATATGCGGGCTGTGGACATTAAATAGGTCAGCAACAAAACAAACTGGACACATCCTGAAGTTAGCCACCCACAGATACCAACACATACAGTATAACTGCCAAACACACACCTGCCATGCCCTGGAATCGAGCATCTACCTGTCTAGTCTACCACACTACAACATTATGCAGTAAGAGAATGCACTACCGAGTTCAGGCATCACTGCACTCCCACAGGCATACTTCTAGGCGGATGACATCATCCGCAAAGGCAAAGACACCGATAGGGAATGTATGTGCTGTGAGCCATCTAAAAGCATTACTCTGTCCCCAGGCAGCTGGAAACACACACACACACACACACACACACACACACAGGCATGGCTGGGAGTCGAACATACACCTAACTACCTTATCGCACTACAGCAATACGCAGTTACAGAACGCGCTACCGAGAATACCGAACACAGCACTCCCTGAGGCATACTTCTAGGTGGGTGACATCATCCGCAAAGCAAAGATGCTGATAGGGAATGTATGTGCTGTGAGCCGTCTAAAAGCATTACTCTGTCCCCAGGCAGCTGGAAACACACACACACACAGGCGCACACATGGCAGGGCTGGGAGTCGAACATACACCTAACTACCTTATCACACTACAGCAATACGCAGTTACAGAATGCGCTACCAAGATTACTGAACACAGCACTCCCAGAGGCATACTTCTAGGTGGGTGACATCATCCGCAAAGGCAAAGACGCCGATAGGGAATGTATGTGCTGTGAGCCATCTAAAAAGCATTACTCTTTCCCTAGGCAGCTGTAAACACACACACACACACACACACACACACACACACACACACACACACACACACACACACACACTCACACTCACACACAAACACACACACAGGCACACACTTGGCAGGGCTGGGAGTCAAACATACACCTAACTACTTTATCACACTACAGCATTACGCAGTTACAGAACGTGCTACCGAGATTACTGAACATAGTACTCCCAGAGGCATACTTCTAGGTGGGTGACGTCATCCGCAAAGGCAAAGACGCCGATAGAGAATGTATGTGCTGTGAGCCATCTAAAAGCATTACTCTGTCCCTAAACAGCTGGACACACACACACACACTGAGGTACACACTTGGCAGGGCTGGGAGTCGAACATACACCTAACTACCTTATCACACTACAGCATTACGCAGTTACAGAATGCGCTATTGAGATTACTGAACACAGCACTCCCAGAGGCATACTTCTGGGTGGGTGACGTCATCCACAAAGGCAAAGATGCCAATAGGGACTGTATGTGGTGTGAGCCATCTAAAAGCATTACTCTGTCCCTAGGCAGCTGGACACACACACACACACACACACACACACACACACACACACACACACACACACACACACACACACACACACACACACACACACACACATACACAGAGGCACACACTTGGCAGGGCTGGGAGTTAAACATACACCTAACTACCTTATCACACTACAGCATTATGCAGTTGCAGAACGCGCTACCAAGATTTCTGAACACAGCACTCCCAGAGGCATACTTCTTGGTAGGTGACATCATCCGCAAAAACAAGGACGCCGATAGGGAATGTATAGAGAGTGAGCAGTCTGAAAGCATGTTACTGTCCCAAGGTAGACATAGACAAACACATGGCAGTGGTGTGATCAGGGCAACTAAATATCTACGGAGCACTACAACAACTCTACATAGATATGTGATGTGCCACAGACAGTACACCCTTCATGACAGTCAACCAGTGTGTTCAATGTATGCATCCATCGTGACATGGACAATGGACATCTGTTGCCTGGATGACCACCATCGCTACACAGGATGTCAATGGCCATGCCCATACACAGAGGCACATCACCGACACAAGGTGTCACTGGGCATGCCCACATGCTAAGTATCACACGTCCGTTTGGACTGTACTGTGTGTCCATCTACACAACGACGTACTGGGCATGCTCACACACTTAGCAGTTGCAAAGAGCCGTCTTGCATGCACATGGATTCTAAACATGGAAGGGCGCAGTTTGGAATGTACTGTGTGTCCTTCTACACAACGGTGTACTGGGCATGCTCCCACACTTTGCAGTTGCAAAGGGCCATCTTGCATGCACACGGATTCTAAACACGGAAGGGCACAGTATGGTGTTACTGTGCCCACGTACATGAATGCCAGTCACATGTACTGACCAGTACACACTCAGGAGCCATCACAGATGTCTCAGGTGCAGATTACAGAGGTACACACTGCAGTCTTCATTGTAGCCCTCAGATATCACCATGTCGCAGGACCAGCAATACACTGCCATACATTACCACAACACCGTGTGGCTCATGACCAGTGGACTGTACATAGGTCTACAGCAACTGTGCAGACTACACATGTGCCGACAGGGTTCCAACATGTGTTATGCATCGCAGTGATACCCACTATAATGACCAGGTCGGCTTTCCACATACCAGGGGCCCTGGGTCTTACACAGCTGTGACAGATGACTGTCGCTGCACACCAAAGACCACACATGTGTGGATATGACATACATGTTATCGCAGTGGATATGTGCATGGACCACAGACACAACACATATGTACATAGCATAGCATTTGCTGTCCTCCGTGCAGTCAAGTGGCTACAGCAATCACACACATGCAAATGGAAGGTGGGTCCATGGCTGTTGAATGCTAACAGTACATGAGGTAGCAATGTTGACCGAGGACGCATTCCCTCGGTACTAGTTACCCATGACACCCATCATATCTTACAACAGTCCATGTGTTATGCATGTCATCACACATGTCCACCAATTGCACTGCATACAAAATGGCTACATGACAGGCATGTAGGACCAACATACATGTACAATTTGTAGTGTGCATGCAGCTACCATGCATGTGCAGTAGCTGATGTATGTGACTCATCTGTGAATAACTACAACATGCAGTTGCAATGCAGCCCCATCATTGACACCTGTATATGGTGACATACTGACAGTACGGTAGGATGTACATCAGGTATGGATGGATGTGTGTACATAAAGTGTTGATCCACCCATGCAGATGGATGTTTGTCGGGGACGGCTCACAGGTATGTCACACGCCATCCTACCATTACATGAGCAAACAGTACGCTATGTTACTGTTACTTGATGGTGAAGACATAAACCTACACAGTGGTCAGGTGTTACCGACTGTATGTCACCTGACACTTGTAACACCTACATCCTCACGTGTGCATATAGCACAACAATTGCCGGACGTAGTGTTGGTACACATAATGCGGCCAATACTGCTGCATGTCTGTCAGACATGTCATCATATCGCAGGTATATTATTCACACTACTGCCATGTGTGGTTGCTTGTGTGACCATATATGCCACATATGGTGGGGATTACATCCCAATTGTTACACACCCCTGTACACTGTTGTAGAGATCTGTACATACTGCAGTGTGGAAAGCATGATGTAGGCAAGGGTGGTGTGTGTATCACACACATCAGCTATCCATATGTGTATGACATTTGTGGTCTCCACAGTGTGTGTGTGTGTGTGTGTGTGTGTGTGTGTGTGTGTGTGTGTGTGTGTGTGTGTGTGTGTATGTATGTATGGCTTTCTGGTGCATGGAGTGAGGGTGTATGCTACCATACAGAACACATAGGATCCCTAACTCCTCATGGTGATGCAGTCTACTACCCTGTTGATGCCATAGGTCTCAGCCGTACTGGCTACCTGTGCATGTTCTTTCTCTGTGTTGCATCGCATGAGTGCACAGTACTGTGAGGGTGATGACCACATAGGCAGGGGTCCTCACCTCAACACTATAGGGTGTGCGTTATAGTGTTGTTGACCCCGTGAGTGTGTGCATGTTCCTGTAATGTGACAGGGTATGACTGCTGCACAGTGAGGCCTCATGCTATCAGGTGGCCTCTAATATTAGCATCGGCCAAACCACTGTGTACAACCCTGCACCATGTCAACATACCTGTGATGTGACCTGGTATGGATGTCACGTCTCTAGCCACTGTAGCTTATTAAACTGCCCACATGAGTCTGGATGAGTACATGTGTGGACATCTGTGGTATGTTAGCCTTTCCAACAGTCAGGTTGAGGCTACGTATAGCATGCTGATATTGCCATACGTGCCTGTGAGTACTCCACAGTTACACATGGGAGACTGCAAACACAGCTATCTGTAGGTACATGCAAGTAGACCATAAGGAGGGAACCAGGGCATCATTGCCAACATGCTGTTACTGTTGTTACCAAGACACATACTGTGAACATATAACAATGCATGCTAAACCTGTACTACATGGTATGTCTGGTGCGTGTTAACAGTACACAACTAATGTAATATACACTTCTCTTACTATTCTTACACAACTAGTGTAATATACACTTCTCTCACTATTCATACACAACTAATGTTATACAGACTTCTCTCACTATTCTGTTCACCCTGTGCATCAGACCATTTGAGCATGTCCCTGCACCGATGGTGTGGATTACAGGGATGTGGCACAGGCTTCATTATATGCACATGGTGATAATGTTTGCCAGGGGCATAGGCTGCACAAATGGATGACATCATGTGTGTGGGTAAGGGCCGGTGACATGATTGGACATGTCTGTTCAGTATGCATGTGGGTGTTGGGGTGCCCTACAGATGTGTTTGCTGTGTGCATGTATGTGTGCACACAGTTCTACCTTTTGTGAGGCCTACACAGGGGTATTATTGACAGCTCCAGATTGTACAGACCAGGTTGTACAGCTAACTGTGTCCGGCCACGGCCACGTGACCTGTGCCTGCCAGGGGTTGCACGGGCACTACCAGGCAGAGGTACAGATTGGCTACTGTCTGTCGACACATGTCCACTGGAACCGTGTCCCCGCTGGGAACATCCAGGGCCACGTCCACGTGGCCTGCTGTGCCCTGGTGTGGACAGTGCAGCACCAGCTGCAATGCTACTGCTAGCGACACTATGGGAGCGGGCATGTGAGGTGGCACGCTCACATTGACCTGCACTAGGTGGTGTAGCTGGTCTATGTCCACGTGGCCTATGCTTCACTCCTACCAGATGTTCCAGCACAGACAGCTTACGCTCGCGGATTGCCATGCCATGGTCAAGGATTCCAACCATGTCACCCAATTGCCTGTCCAGAACATCAGCAATCTGCTGTTGAGCATTTGCTAATGCCTGGATGTTGCCGTTTAGGGTACGGATAGCAGCCCTCTGCAGCCTCTGCCCTTCTCTGTTCTGCCATTCAGTACATGCCTGTGCTGCCATTATAGTCTGGAACATGCGTCTGGTGATACCAGCTGCTGCGCTCTGTCCTGCAGGTGCATGTCTGCCAGAGGTCCTCCTACGAGCAGCACCGGCCGCATGCCTGTGTGGCACATCTGCTGTCATTACACTGACACCATGGCGTGAAGACACACCTTCTGTAGCCACCACACGTTCCTGTTCCACGCTAACAGACGCTGACTGTCCTTCCTCTATGGCCACTGGTGATGAGGTATGTGTTGAAAGCAGAACTGTGTGTGGGGAAGAGGGAGACATAGCTAGGATGGCAACCATTGGCACAGATTCAGCCCCTGACAACCCTGCATGTACCTCATGCATATGTTCATCACTGCTAGTATTTGTGGGGACACTAACATCAGATGGACCGCAGGAGGGTAACTCACCTACATCACCTGTGAATGCAAAGAAAGACTAAATTACAATAGACACACACACAGACACACACAGACACACAGACACAGGCACACAGACACACACACACACACACACACACACACACACACACACACACACACACACACACACACACACACACACACACACATCATGCGTGTGATTTGACAGATGGCATGCAGCATGCCTGTGATACAGCAGACGGCATGCAGCTCAGACATTAATAACATTAGTTACCATACCTCCCTGGGGTGCACACTACAGCAATCAGGTGTCATATCAGTAGCCATGCAGTTCACACAATCATGGTAGTATGCATGCATCCCCGTGATACACCATGTGGACCAGAACAGGATAACAGTATACATGGCTGATGTGACCTTGACATGTAATCCACTGACGTGTGCATTAACATGCATACATGTCTGACACAATGGTGTCCTGACACATGTACAGCATTGTAATGGGCATCACATTGCGGTGTTGTCTGTATGCCCTACAGATAGAATGCATGTTTAGCAAATGTGCATGAGCATGGAAGGGTAGTGTGAGCTGTCTACATTGCTATACAGTGTGAAGTACAGACACTGTGCCATAGCATGGCATCATGAGGCGTCTATATTGCTATACAGTGCATAATATGTACACATTGCATAGCCATAACTGCATGCATACCCATGACATAACTGTGGATTGTGACCCACGATGCTGAGATGTATACACACCAAATCATGCTGTGTCATGTGATAGGTCACTGGAGGACCTACAGTTGACACCCCTGCACAACTACTACAGAGTCTTAGCTGCCTGGCAACCATGTCCACACATAGCAGACTTGTCAATTCACCATGTCCCACATGACATGGATGTACCACACACACGAGGTGCACAGCTAACGGTGATGTCCTACAGCAGCAAGGGAAATGTACAGTATCTGTGGCCTGATGTGGAGTCAATGTCTGTGGAAGCTGTAGAGGTGACTACTGTCATGCTATGACACAGGCGTAATGTTCAACACATCTTATATGGTAGACGTCAGTGACACCTCCACTAGCTGTGCACAGGCTTTTAGGATGTCCAGTGTACCACATCAACTGTATAATCAGTCGACTAAGGCTATAATTGCACCATGTGTGGACAATGTGAAACAGGGTGTATACACATCACATCTACTGAGTGGCTACGTGTCTCTGGCCATCCCCCATGGCCATGTGTGCACATGTGTTGGACAAATATGTGTGATGGCCATCTATCACACATGTCTGTGTTATCCCATATGACATACACCCATAGATGTCAGACATGTCACCATCCACAGGGCTATGCAGACAACGGGTTGTATGTTTGGTATGTGGGGTATGGGTTATGGGATAGTGTGACAATATTGCAGCCAAAACACTACATGTCTGGGACATGTCAGATGGCACATCACAATGTGTGCACCCATTGCAGGGGCATATAACACAATGGTGACTCCTGTGGGCTGCCCATATCACAGCTCACTGTGTGGTACTGTTTGCGTACCACACGTGTTGTTCCAATGTATAGTACATATGCCTCCATTGTAGAACACCTCCACCATTGTATGCACAGCTGACCACACATGTAGCAATGACAAATACTGTGGTTTCAAGTCAGTGTATCATTTCGTTTGTATATATTGCACATGGGTGGCCTGTATGAATGATGAGTGATGCAACCTGTATATTGTGACTGGAACGAACATCAAGTGTGCAAGTGTTAACCGGCCACATGGCGAATAGATCAGTGCTTTAACATGCCTGATACTGAGGACAGTCTCACCTGCAATAGACTCATGTCTGTGCGGCACACCAGAGGTACCTGTATAGGGGTGACACAGCAGTATGAACATTATCCATGACTGTATGACAGCCACAGGGTGCACTGTGCATGTTAACACATTCACCTGTACAATAGCATATAGTATGCACATGTGTGCATACACAGGGTAGCATACTGTAGTATGCAGCATTTGTGTCCACATACCTTGCATATGTTGTTACATTAGATAATGTACAGTGACACATGCAACTAAATGGGATATAATAGCCATATGTGCAGTACTGACTTACCAAGCAACTCCAGGCTCATTGGTTGGGAGACACCCACCTCCACGATGGCAGCTAGTGTTTGTGGATGCTGTTCTGAGGGTGTCCCCAGACTGGCCAGTAGCTCCTAGGTGTGTGTAAGTGGGGGCTGGGTTGGTGGCCCACCACCTGTTCCACCTTGTTCCCTGGCGATTGCAGTTGCATGCTGTTTTGCATGTCATATCAAGTCCGTGCAGTGTCTGCGCACCTGCTGGTAGGTGCGGTTATGGCCACCCACATCGTTCACTCTCCTGCGAAGATCCTGCCACAGGTCGCCCCGCTGCTGGGCATGCTATGGCACATGGCTGAACAACACCTCATAGTTCTCATGGAGGTACTGGATGAGGACATCATCCTCCTGGTGGTTGTACGCTGGCAGGCGTGTACGAGGCATTATCTGTAAGACATATTGATGGTGACAGGTCACAGTTTCAGAGATGTACAGAGATACTCCTGCACATACATTTCTAGTAAATCTAGTACATCTGCACAGTTATCTTTGCAAATCATCATGACACTGACACGACTGACATGTTTGTGTCACACACATGTAACACCCGTTATGCATTGGATATCATCACCATATATATCTGTCACCTCATTACAGTGTTCATACTCCATGTGAATGCTGTCTTGATGTGGGCATGTCTGTTTGCCTGCACTGGTGTTCTTACCTATCTGCACATGCCTGTATGTGTCCACGGTAATGCTGTTGACCTTGATGCAGTGTATATGTCACATATCAACACATACATGGCCTTAATGGACTTGAGCAGTGACAATGCACACATACACATGAAAACCTTTACATGCATGTGTTTTGCCATATACATCTACACAACACTGTACAGCTGTTCAACATCCTGCCACGGATCGCCTTTGTTGCACATGTGATAGACATGGGACAATGGCTAGTCGGACGTTATTCGCAGGGATGGTTATCCACTATAGCATGTATGGGCAAGGTTTCCTAGCTGTATCCGACAGCCATTATGCCACCGCGAGGTGCATCAGTGCCACATTACTGATCCAGACAGTTGATACTACATCTACCATGCGGTCATCACACCATGTATGACAGGGATGACATGTGCAGCTTTGATGGACAGGGTTGCATGGTATGACAGGAGTATGTCACATGTATGGCACAGGGATCTGTCCAGCATGTGGCGATCCTAGTAGTAGGATGGTGGCTGTCCATGACGTATGTCTTTCAGATCAGGATATGGACATGTAGCATGTCCAACATCATAGTGTAGCAAATGTCTTTATGCAAGGTAGACAGCATGCTGCATAATGGAGGTGAGGATTGTGAAGGCTGGTATTGCCCATCCACGCATGGCCAATACCCCTTAAAGGTGATATGTGATCCAGTATTGGTCACCCGAGTGCTGTGTATGCCTGTCCAATGATCTCCGTGCTCATGGATGGCACCCTGTCATGACATGTGTACCTCGTATGACTACCTAAGGGGCCTGGAGACATCACCAACTCAGGGAGGTGTACTGCACAGCACCATCCCTTACACAGTGTCCATAATGTTGACCACAGCCTATGTGGTAGTTAATTGATACAGGGATATTCACCTAGTGGTGGCAATGCTGATATTATTCATCAGAATGTGCACATATGTCACACACCTCACCCACACAGCCCATTCTGTATGTTGTTCACAACACTGAGACAGCTATTGCTCATAGGTCATGGCCATTCACATCCTTACATACACAGATGCCTGATATTTTTCTATGTGGTATGGGCTACAATGAGGGTGGAGTACAATGCATTAACCCTGTTTTACTGTAGCTGGCACTGGTGTGATATGCACATGTCACTCTGGCACCTTTTGTAGTTGTGATTCTGTCAACAGGCCACTGGTAGAACACTCCTGTGACATACAAAGGTATTTGTAGTCAAAAATCCGTACTGTCATGTACATCTGTACTGCTAACATCTACATTGATAATAGTTCATGGACTTGCAGACCATACTCAGCAGGGTTATAGTGCGGTGCCACCAATTATGACTGTCATCACCACTTGTGGGTTGATATTATCCAACACTCTATCTGTATTGTATGTTCATGCTCAGTACTTGTTCAGAACTTGTGAGCACGTCATGAGCTACTGGTTAATATAGCACCCATTCCACAACATTTCTCACAGGTACACTGTCTGTCCTTACATTTCCAGCTTGCTTACAGTACAACAGCTGTTGTACACACGTAACTCACATATCTTGTGAGACATGGTTGTATATACAGGCATGTCCAACTGTCACATACCAGTGCTATTGCCTGTCTATATGATGAATATGTCATACATGTGGCAAAAGAGCAATTGTCTCATGTGCACAGTCAATGCTCACCTCCCAACATACGACACTACAGCCTGTGGGGGATGCACATATGCAGCCCTGCTGGGGGTAATGCTGTCACCAACCCTGACTGCACCTGGCAGTCATGTGGGGATGTGTAACATTTGCAACACACCCCAGTCATCACATAGTCTCACAAGATCTCCACCACAGGCCACACATACGAGGACAACTTGTGCAGTACCTCTCCATACTCTGTGTAGGCACCAAAGGCAGCCCCCATCACCAAACAGAACAACACCAACTTATAGCCCACAGACTCATGTGTGCCCATCACATACAGCCAATAGGGTGTTATAACATACACAACACACCTGTCATAGGTGACTCTGTAGGCGGTCACACTGCTGTTCCACTCAGCAGGCTACACAAGGCGATAGTCGCTTAAATCTTGCTGTCGGGAAACTGGTTCTGCAGCATAAACTATGCACCCATGCCACACCTCACCAGGTACAATGTGACTGTCATTCTCCATGTTAGTGTGACTACCCTGAGATGCAACTTCACAGACTACGTGTGCAGGGACATGCAATAGCTCACCAGTCTTGTGGCCCTGAAGGTGTGGGCCAAGCCCTGGGGAGAATTATGCATTCATCCGGACCTGATACCACTGTGTAATGACTGACTGTGTCACTTCAACAGTTGCCTATGCTTCTACTGTCATTCCACACGCATCTGGTATCTGTCCGCTTTGACTGACATGGTCAAACAACACGATGCTTTGGCACAGATGACCTGCACCTGTCAGCCCTGGGAGTACAGATCACATGTAAGGCTCTTGCTGCTTCTATACTGCCTGTCTTGCACAGTTTCCAATAACAGTCACCACCAGAATGGGAACTGGCAAGCAAAACATGGGGTCATGTGACGCAATGCTTGGCATCTTCATCTCTGATGCATGCAGGCAAGGCACTCCTTATAATGCACCACTTCAATATCTCTGCAGTGACTGGGACCTGCCTCTAGGCTCTGCAGAGCACATCTGCAATGATAGGTTATACACAGACCATACCTTTCAGGCATGTACCTAGACCGGCACACCCACGGCTGAGGTGTTCCCATATTCCACTATGTTGTACACACATCCTGGCTAGTTACTTAGCACAATGCATCAGAGGTGCTCCACGTGCAACTAACTGTGTCCAGAACTGCTATACACATTGTAACAAGCTACGGATTCAACAACATACCCCACGGTTACCAGACCTCATTCGTTGGTGTACTGGACAGTAGGGCTCCGACAGATACTACTGATGTGAGACTGACACTACCCCACACTTCACTGGGATAGCCACTCATGTACCGACACATTAGGCCAATGCTGTCCGCGAGTCATAACCTCCAGTCGGCTGGATCAACCCATACACACCACCTCCAGGACCAACATTATCCTTGACATGGACACTACCAACATGTGACTGGTGTTCCACACCTGGGGTTATCCCCTCATTGGTGGATTCTGAACATATGCTAATCACCCTTGTTAGCCACATCCCGGCACCACACCCTTCACGGCATACACAGTGCATGAGGACTACAACACCTACTACAGACGTCTTATGACAGCAGTAGTTAACGTCATGACACCCATGCAGATGGACAATGCACATACAAATGCTGAAACATACCCCAGTGCATTTCATTAGCACGTACACGATTGCACGGATCATGCTATTCCACACAGAGCCATGATGTACCCACCAGATAACAGATGCCACTCTGGGGGTCCAGTTCCATGGACATAATTTACAACAACAGGTGGAGGCTGTTGCACAGTGGTGTACAATCTCATGAGTGGGGTAGCTCACTGGTCAGCCTCGGTAGGTCCACGGGATCCCTCATCACATACTCCAAAACTAACTACGTAAACATTACTGCGACACATTCCGGGGTGTACCACAAGGCATTATGGTGGTATGTCAGTAGTCATTGGCAATACCCACATCTGATCTCACATACAACAGTTACTCAGGAACATTACAGAACCAGGTGATGTTGGCAACATGCTGGCGGATGGATTCAATGCTAACATTACAGCCTCTCACTTCCTACAGGGCCACAATCCATGCAGGAACATTGCGGTGTCCCTGCCGTCACACCTACACAGTACTAACCTGCACTCTATATGTCCTGGGACACTGGCCCCATGTGACCTTCCACAATCCTAGGCTGTGATGTCCACAAACCTCTGAACGACATGTCTCCCCACTAGGCCACCATATTCAGTAATAGCCTTGTATCAGACATTGTGGCCCCTGAATGGCACACAGCAACAGTTATCACACTCCACACAGGTGGCGCCACAATGCACAAGTGGGACTATTGCCCTACACACCTGACTGGACTGTTCTGCACGGCTATAGGGCACATCGTCATGGACGTCATTCACAGAGACATTGTTGGGCTCCGATCCTTTGATGCCACCCAGGTTGGACTTGTTAGGGCCAGAGCATGGCTCCTATACCTGGTGGACTCCTTTCATACAGTTACCAGGGTAGTTGATGACAGTATGGGGGTCCACACAGCCTACATTGTCCTCTCATTGCCTTTCAGCACTGTTCTCCATTCTGGTATTGACAACATACACATCCACCTGCACATCGAACCCTATGTCTCAGGATGTTATGCAAAGTGGCTCATGGACAGGATGCACACAATGAGGGTAGCATACCATAGTACCTACTGTATTTCAGTTACACTTGGCGTACCACAGTCCTCAGTCATAGGGCCCCTCATGTTCAGTATATGCTTCCCTGAGGTACAGGCTAGCACAGAGGGACTTTCCCTGCCTAGCTTTACAGACCACTGCATACAAAGCGCCATGACTGATCCACCAGCTGATACTGACTCCATCCATAAGGGTGTCACTGTAACGGATACCTGATATCAATATCATGGCCTCAAGCTGCATGACACAAGGTGCATGAACATCCCCTTTGCATTACATCATTCACCCACTGACTATCACGTAGGTGGTAGTCCCCTACATACATGTCATATTGTACGTGTTCGTAGTACACACATATGTCGCACCCACTCCTGTGATTACCATATTGCCACTGTGGCATGGATATCCTTCTACGTAGCCACACTTATCTGTACTGGGTGTGTAGCTGGTACATAGGCACCCATTGTACCTCTGAACTCCAGATGTCTACACACATTCAAGGGTACAACACCCCGTTTAGGTTGTACCTTACACAACAGCTACGGCTTTACATACCACAACATTAACACGCCATGACGTTTATTGAGCTCTGACAGTTAAAGTATGTGGCTGAACTACGGACACCACGTCTGTACACATTTGCATACTACATACTCAGGGGTGACCTCTGCTGAACAGATAGGGCCCATGTTAACAACAATATTAATGGATATACTCCACATATGCGACATGAACAAAAGCCACTGTGAGCAACATGCGCATGGATATGTGCACACACGCAACGATGAGTGGGATGTGCTTGAGGGTTACATTCCCAAACTGGACACTCACCATACTTTGGAACATGATTCCTATGTACATCACGCAGGGACACTCAGTAGCACTGTTCATGTGATACCTCACTTGGTGGATGGGAGACACATGTACGCCAGGGATCACTGTAGTGGCTGTACTGTGCAGAGGTGCAGGTAACACATGGCTCTGCTCTTCACAGGACACTACCCTAGAGAGGTGCCACTGGTGTGAACACTGTAGTTGTGCTTACACATAGACTTGCCAGACTGCATAGTACCCCACTATGAACCTGTGAAGCTATTACATGTCCTTTGTGCATGGTTACTTGAGTAGCCCTTCCATTTAGATTAGCTATCATGCTATTACAATGTCCCATGAATACAAGCCATATGTATCCTGTTACTGTACATTGTACATGCCAATAGACGATACCTTTGGTATGCATGATATGCCTGTTATGCTGTGTAGCATATCTGACATATCTACCTACACTACTATACATTACACATATTTTACATAGTATCCCATAATGCAAAGCATACTTACACAGCGGGACCACCTTAGACATGTCATTGTCATTATATGCCCATACACATGCCTACTGTGACAGTATATCAACATATACTATCCCCTGCTATGGCATGTACTTGTTGGACATACCCTACCACTGATGGTGGGTGATATGGAATTGTTCTGTTTAAAGCCCTCATGTAGCATCCCTTGTGGTGTCTGTGATGTTTACCTTGTGGCCCACTGCTGGACGCACAATTTCTACAAGCGTTAGTATGCTCAGCAAGACATCACTACATAAATACCTTTTCCCACTTTATGCATTGCGGACACTTTTAATTAAGGCAAACCAGGCTATACATACACTAACATAATTAATACAAAACATGCTATACATACACTTACATACCGAGTGTTCTACATACCATGTTATCGTTCCGGACTTTCGTCTCTATCTCTATTACACTGTTTAAACAGTTCTATGGTATGAGCATACGGTCTGGAAATTCATCCTTATATACGTTGTTACCTGTAACATGTGGTTTCCTGCTGGCAATTGGTGTTCCTGAGTGACTTATTACTTGCACATCAGCTGTGCAACTACTCCATTTGCCAATTACGCGGCAACAGTGGGGTATAATTGAATTCTCCACTTGGGCATTGCCCATTTGCCCTACCTTTGGGGAGACGGGCTGTATTGTGTTTTGTTGTGTGTAATTGCAACTGCTATGTGTAGAGACACGTATAGCTTGGATTCCTGTCCCCCGTGGATTGTGTGTGACAGCTAGAGTATGTGGTTCTACATGTGAGTGTACCTGTCATCGCAACCGTCTGATAACGGACTATTGCAAACAAAACCTGTAACATCGCCGTTTGTTCCATTATACAATGGCTACAATTTTGCATGGCAACTTTAAATGTGTCTCTCACAAGGTATGTTAATGCTTCTGCAGATGTAATTGACTGACTGGATGTTTGTGCTGTAATTACAGTCTGTATTGCATAGTTTCTAGTGTGGGGGATGTAGGTGGGAGTACGTAGCATATACAGGTTTGTGGGGCTTGCATTTCTACATATTCCATATATATGTGTGTGGGCTCCTTCCCTAATTAAAGAGCTATCAGTTAGTAGACTTATGTTACGGGATTATACATTGGGCTGTTGTTAATTGGTTTCTATATATTATGCAGGTGAGGTTGATACTTCCATACCTCGGGAATTACAGTGATATGTAAAGGGATATTTCTAAATGACAGCTATCCCGTGTATTTCTGTCCCAGATATTTGCAGTCATTGCAGTTGTGTTGGTGACAGAACCTCTTTGGCATGGGTTGCCACCTTTTCATATGGCCATTGTTGGACACTTGCAGGACACACATTGGTGTTTACAGGCCGACACATAGCCATGGTCAGTACACAGGATAGCACATACCTTTATCTTCAATACATACTTATCGTTGTGGGACTTTGGCTACTTATCATATTGCATGTAACATTTATGTTTCTTTCATACAGGCATAACTATTTCATGCACCTATTACATAATATATGGGACATAATAATGTCCTACAATCATGGACAGTTGCACTTTGTAATGTTTTATGTCAGGACACAACTGCCCAGGGAGGGGCTGTCCCTCCTAATGTGGGACAGGTGGTAACCGTATGCCTACGGCTAGCTATACCCACACCTACCGTAATGATCTAACTCCGAGTTAGCGCTAACAGACACATGATGCGGTCACACACACACACATTACAGTCACACGGAAATGCACATGGCACCCTCAACATACACATGCACAGACTACGGCACTCACAAACACAGTTGAACACAGTACCTACGTGGACCGCAACACTGGCAGTGGTAACCAAATGTCCCTTCATATCGTCATAATATTACTCGCAGTTCTACTGTTCCAGTACTGTGTTCTTTCGGTCTTTCAGCCTCGTGGTTACTCATGTCAGTATGTGACACATTCCATAGTTGGCGGTATCCTATTTATTTATACCTCCAAGGTTTTATGAATGTCGTTGACCTATCTATATATTTGCAGATATCAGTGAATCCGTATATATCAACATATATCACTCTATCATCCTTTCTATCTGCATTATATGTATGTATATATGTATATATGTATATATGTATATGTATATATATATATATATATATATATATATATATATATATATATATCTGACAGGGAAAGTGACAGGCAAGCTACACCTTTCATTGTGTACTTGTCAGTGTATACTGTTTCCTGGACTCCGCACGTTTGTGTCTGTACCTGTCACATTACACACCTGCCGTAGGTTAGGGTTACCACCTGTCCCACTTTGCGAGGGACAGTCCCTCTTTGGGCAGTTGTGTCCTGCAAAATATTTGTAAAAATGGCAAATGTCCTGTGATTTTAGGACAAACCTATTTCCTATAGTTTATGTAATAATTGCATAAAACAGTTATTCTGTATCTGAACCATCTAAATGTCATAAGAAACAGAATAAGTAACTAAAACATTACAAGAATAAGCTTTTATCTAGGCAAAAAAGTGAAGTTCTGATTTTCATACTGGCCTGGTGTATGTGTTGGCCTGCAGAAATCTGACGTATGTCCCACATTGGTCATTTGAAAAGGTGGCAACCCTACCGTAGGTACATTTTAGCTAACATAGTGTTAGGTGATTGTATACATGATTGCGTGTTCTACTCCTGGCACTGGTCGTTTTACCCTTCAGAGCAAGCACTATTAATACAGGGGTGAATAATGCTGGTTTCACCTGTTCTGGACTTCATTGACAGTGATCTGCGCGATATTCAGAAAAGCTTAGCCCTGTTTCGCGCATATCCGTATAGTCATATTTAAACAACGCTTACGAGCAGTGGGCAATGCATATTCCCACTAACGTGTGCTAAACATGATCTGATGACCTGCATCTGACATGCATTACTCATGCCTTTGGGATTACGTTACATCCTTTGCAGGATGTGGGACCGAGAACATGCAGGACGGTCACTGCATTTACCACTTGGCCATCTGGGATTTGTACACATGTTATGTCATTTTGTATGTGGAGTATACTATGGCTGTTACTCCATACTGCACTCAGTTAGTTTACATATTGATGAGTCCAGTTAATGGTATGTCCATGTGATGTTTACTGGATGTGCTCCGGCATTGGGTATGTATATCACAGTGAGCCACACATGATAATGTGCTACACCTTCAAACAACCGTAGGTGGAACATGCTGGGGTGACGAATACCTGTCATTGGGTACACCCCATGCCTTGACACAACATCCATGATTACATTATGTGGAGCCCCTCATTAACGCAGCAGGGAATCCATGCAGAGTGTGTGCAGAACAGTTCTTACACACATGTGATCCTGTGATTGCCTCTGCTCCACTAAGCAACAGTTGGTTACTCGATGTTGTGGCGACAGCAGACACTGCTTGCCTCGTTTGGTGTATGGCCTCTGACAATCGGGCGTGTACCTACCGATGTACCTGGGAACCTATACACACAACACCAACATATGCTGATAGGCGCATGTACTGTTCAGGTGTTGACATTCCGTGTTCCAATAGCTGTTGTGTGTACAATGTTTGAGGGCTGCCTATGTAGGATTCACACAGTGGGCCACCTATACATTACAATTTACAGGTGGTCGTGTGTGTGTGCCATCCATTTTACTGTGTGTGCAGGTGGAGAGGTGTGTCAGTCCATAGGGGCCTACACTGTCAGAGTATGTGCTATACGTTCCCTCTTTGCCAAGGCATAGGAGTATTGGGCACGCCTCCATCTGCCTATTGGGGCTGGCAGAGTGTGTTCATTGTCTGAATCCCTCTGTGCCTGTGATGGCCTTGGCAATTGTGGTGGGCTATGAGGGCCTTCACCATTTTGTCCCTGCTGCAGCTGTTTCCGCAGGATCATATTATGTAGCATGGTACATACTATGAAGATGTGGGCACACATGCCTGGAGAATACTGCAAGGCTCCACCAGATGTGTCCAAGCAATGGAACCGTGATTTCAGCATCCCAAACACACGCTCTATGATGATTCTGGTTTGTCCGTGTGCCTCATTATGGCGTTCTTGCATGGGTGTGTGTGTATTTCTGATGGGAGTCATCATCCATGGCTCCAGTGCATAGCCAGCATCCCACACAAGGTGGCCATGTGGGATGTCCCCCCTGAAAAATACCTGATACAGCTGTGAGGCATGCCAGATATGGGAGTCATGGTAGCTTCCAGGGCTGCCAGAACACACATCCATGATAATGCCCTGGGCATTGAACACGACCTGGCAGTTGAAGGAGTGGAATCCCTTGCGGTTTATGTAGCACCTACCATGCTCACCAGGTGGTGACTTGATATGTATATGCATGCAGTCTATCGCACCCAGTACCTCTGGGTAGTGTGCCACACGGTGGAAGTGATGCATATTGCTGGCCAACTCCTCCTGAGTTCGGGGGAAGTATATATGCTCATTGGCATGTGGTAACATGGCATCCAGGAACTGGTGTAGTACCCTGGATGCTGATGCCTGTGAGATCCCCATTATATCTCCAGTTGGCCTTTGAAAGGTACCTGTGGCTAGTATTTGCAAGCTTACACATACCTTTGTGTCCACTGGGATGGGTTCCCCTCTGTTGTTTCTGGTTCTCAGGCGTGGCCGGCACAGCTCCACTATTTGCTGTAAGATGTCATTGCCCACCCTGTAACGCTCTACTATCTCCAGAACATGTAGCCCCTGTCTGAACACTCTTCTCCTCCTCCGGGGCCTGCGGTGTTGTCGGCATCATCCTCCACAACACCGTCAGTCTCTAACACATGGTGATGAATCACAGCTATGGCAGCTCCCAACATGTACATTTTAAAAGTCCCCCATGTGTTTACACCTATGGTGCAGTGTTTAGGAATACACAGGTGTGTGTAGGGTGCTTTCACACTTTATACTATTGTGCTGTGAACACCGATGATGTCATAGGGTGTGTATGTACGATCGTAGCTACAGGGTATCTTATGTGTTTTACTACAGGAACTACTATTGTGGTGCCTTTGGTGTTGAATTACATTTGGCTGCCGTGGATTACCTCTTGCCCTTCCCTTCACATTTCTGCATGTTTCACCTACCATTTTCTGGAATACATCCAGCAGCCTGCTTTCATTTGTACTTTCCTAGACCTAGCTTATCTTGCGTAATGTGTTCTATTGCCGTTCTACTGTAGGTTTGCTTTGCTCTGCTATGACAGTTCTCCTGTCTTTGCAATCCAATGCCTCCCCTCCTTTCTTTGCAATCCAATGCCTCCCCTATCCTGTTTTGCAGGTTTCTGCAAGCAGACTTGTCAGCTGCCGTCGATTGGCCGCCGTGAGTTGATAGGTGTTAATTGCTCAGTTGTTCTCCAATTACCCTACTGCGGCATTTCCTTCTTTTCTTCCCCTGACCTTCCTGTTCATGCTATTGTTCCCGGCGCGTGCATCCACTCACCGGGTTTCGGGCACGTTTTCATCCCTGTACACATGCGCTTTCGGGCACCATATGTGCTCTCAGCTAAACGATTCTATACCTACCTCCCCACCCCTGTCCTGCAGCTTTGCTTAGCAATGGCCAGGCCAGATTTGCATTGCTCCAATGTGCTTACAGCTATGGTGGCACACCCCTCTGTTGATGTCATTTATCACCTCTGAGCAACTCCTCAGTGTTATAGCGCTGCGCCGTATGGTACATCCTTCATCCGGCGGGACGTTTGAGATTCAGTATTACCTGCCTCTTTTGCATGGCATTGACTACTAATTCATAGTTACCATGCTGAACACTGTCGCAGACCCTTAGCAACCCTTGCACCTTGGTTGTGGTGTACCATGCATACCATTGCGTATTATGGTGAAATCCTAATTTGTATTACATTGCGATTTTATGACATTTGTATATATTTTCTTTGTGTTCCAGTTTGCGCACACATGCCCTGCGGTTGTACTGTGCGTTACTGTGGACATGACATTAAATGTTGTTTTTTAGGTGTTGTGCATCTTTTCTTATGCCATTGGCTGTGTATTTAGCCATTGGCATATGTTAACTTTGTAATACATGAGTCTGGTCCGCTTCCATAGCTCTGATGTTCTGTTTGGGAAAATGTAAACCGTGTTTTTTGGTTTACATTTCTGTGGGATTACTCTATGCCTGCACCACTTCATGAATTGCTATATGCCTTCATTTGCATGGTGCGACACTGTGCATGGGGTGATTAGCATACCTAAGCCGAGGGCTGCGCAGTTCTGGTGTACACCGGTAGTGCACATGGAATTGGATCGTACCTGAATCACTCGGCAGCCATATTTGGCTTTATACTGCCTACACTACACCTGCGCCTGGCGCAAGCTTCATGAATCCTGGGGTATGTATACACTTGTAAAATGCTTCTTTTTTCTATATTATTTATAAATCCTTATCTAATAAATATCATTTAGAGATTTTCTTGCCAGGCCTATGCTGAAAAAGGACTCTGTTCTCAGTTAGACTTTCCCAGTCGAAAAAGTAAAATAAAATGAAATAATACAGAAAAATATTTCAAAAGTGTGCATTTAGGTGGTGTGTGTGTGTTTGTGTGTGTGTGTGTGTGTGTGTGTGTGTGTGTGTGTGTGTGTGTGTGTGTGTGTGTGTGTGTGTGTGTGTGTGTGTGTGTTTGTGTGTGTGTGTGTGTGTGTGTGTGTGTGTGTGTGTGTGTGTGTGTGTGTGTGTGTGTGTGTGTGTGTGTGTGTGTGTGTGTGTGTGTGTGTGTGTGTGTGTAAATTTGCATAAGCATGTATGTAAATTTGTAAATGTGTGTATGTGTGCAAATGTATGCAAATTTCTGAGTGTGTGTGTGTGTGTGTGTGTGTGTGTGTGCGTGTGTGTGTGTGTGTGTGTACAGGAATGTGCTTTACACTTCTCTCATTGTTTATTATATCTGTCTGTCAAGGCTTCCAAAGTTATGTGCACATTTGTCTGCTTGTTTAGTTTGAGAATTTATTATTTTTTTTTCTATATTTTTTATTTTTTGATGATTTTGTTGGTAATGCTGCTGAATGCCTTATTGCAAGCATTATAATTTACATAAATTCTGCTAGCATGCTAAATTTGCTAAAATTTTGACTGTTGTTTCAAGAAAACAATCATAAAGGCATATATGTAAAAAATCTGAACTGTAAAGGAATTATTTTACCAGTGTTTCTGCTCTTCAAAATCCGCACTAATACTTTTTCCTAATTTTAAGTAGCAATGGTGGATTCATCCATATCGTATTCAGAAGCTGCCAGCTCATACTCTGCTATGCCTGAACAAATTAACTTAATCCATATAACAAAGCAGCAGTAGGAACAAGCATGCATGCATGAAGAATCTTAAAAAGAGGGAAAATAAGAAGAAATTAGCTGTGCTTTTTCACTGCTGAATCTTGTCAATAACAGTATTATTAAAAGGCAGCTTGTGTGTGCACCGTGCTTAAGATTCAGGAATCGGAATTTTGCACATACCACATGGCAGCAGCACCCTGGTGCTTGAGCACGCCTGCCCTTCACGCACCATTTGCCAGCAACATGAAAGGGGGCCTCCTGCTCATCTCACTGCAGGAAGAAATGAACATGACCTTCCCTGTCAAACCCCTGGCTCTGCACCTCCATTCAGTTGCCATCTTTTCAATTAAAAGATGGTCCTCAGAGTGAAAGATTCATGTGCGACTTGGTAGATTAGAAAAGGCTGCTAGATCAGAATATAAATTGACCAGCAGGAGACTTAACTGTGTATCTGCTGACTGGGATGTGTTGCCAGTTCTGAAAGGCCAACCCTGAGGCCAGGGCTGTCTATTCTGGTTGTCCTGCCTCTGGTTTCCCAGTAATATATCTACCTCGGTTTACAGTCATAAGTGCACAAATATCTTTCAGCACATTCATATGGCTACTTTAGGGCAACACAGAAATACCAGTAATAAATACTTAATGCCACCAAACAAGTCTGCATATAAATATCAAATGTGCTACCATAATTTAACCTAAAGCATAAGTCATAACTTGGCTAGAAAGCATTTAATCTGTCTACTGATGTGGGGGGAAATGCTATTGGACCCTATTCAAGAATATCATGTATTGCCTTTCTACTATATGGAAGAGTTTGTTGGCTGTGCAATGAAACCATTTCCCTCTTCTGAAAAAAAGAGTACAGAAGATGCAGAGTCACTGAAAGGCAAGCTCAATGACCATAAAGAGTTTCTAACATTATATAGATAAAACTGAAAACAGTACAATATTTGACCCTAGCTGACCACCTTCATTATCTTATTATTTAATATACACATTTCCTTCATTTATGTATTGCTGGAAGTATTGAATCTACATGAGAAACATACCACTGCTCTTCCCTTCTGTGCCAGTTTGTTTACACCTGAAGGCACATTTCTTTTTAATGTCACAGCGTGTTAACTGTGGTGATGTGTCACAAAGGAAGGAATATGGTATTAAAAAGTGCACAGCTGCAGCACAGGGTCTTGCTTTCATGCAGTTTATTGCCAGTAATGAGGAAATAGCAGGGGAACAACAGCAAATATAAAATACTGCCCAATGTGTGGCTCTGACAAAGTCTAATACAATTTCTGTTGTTATGTAAATGCCAGGGATCTTTAAAAGGATATTAGGTTTAAACACAGTGGCCATTACTAAGTTGCCATTTTGGTAGTCTGCAAATGTTTATTTCATTTATTGTTTCACTTGTTTATATTAAAAGACAACTATTATATGCTAATAATATCTCTAACCTTTTCAAGTCTGTAACTTGACAAACTGTGGCAGCATTTTTCAGCCTGAAAAAAGTTGTCTGACCAGCCTAAAAACCTGAAACTCAATATCACTTAGCATTGTGACTTTTTATAAAATAATGAAGTCATTTCAAATGGATATTTCTGTTGTTTTTGTCTATGACTATACAATAGCAACAGCAATCTGTAACTTAAATGTCAGTACAGAAAAGCAGACTAAATTCCATATATGTGTATATAGTTTGAAAGGATGGATTATACACCAGTATTAAATAAATACCATACTGAGTTCCATAAAGTCACCACATTTAAAGAGAAAATTGCTAAAGCTATTCTGTCAGTTAGTATGGAGCGCTAAACATTTGTCTTATTAATGAGCCACTTTCTATGACCAGGGTACAAGATCTGACATCATCTATTTTGTGACCCTGAGTAAGGTCATTAATCCTAACAGTTCTCCTGAGCTGCCCTGATATTTGTTCATTGAGCTTTTCCTGCCAACTAAAAGGGGGGAAAATGAAAATTTAAAGTAGAGTGATGAGAAGTGTACAAGGTGGTACACAACTCAAAATGGTATAACCCACCCAGGATATGTTTCTCAACCCAAAAAGACACACACACACACACTCACACACACACACACACACATGCATGCATTCACATGCATATATGGGTTTATGTGGCTTCACTGAGTTTTCAGAAACTCGAAATTCATATGGTTGAGATCATACGATCAAGTTTCTGAAACTCGAAATAAAAAAAAAAATTAAAAAAACCTACATTTTTGCAGGGGGATTCTCTTCTGCACCCCCACAACCCCTGCAAATTATATACACCAACTTTGAGATCACACTTCAGTAGGGAAAAGGGTCAATTCCCCATTGAAGCAGTTCTAAGTAGATGGTAGCGTGGAGATTGGGGAATTTACCCTTTTACCCACTGTAGTGTGATATTGGAGTTGGTATATATATTTTCATGGTAGGTGCTGTGGCGTGTTTTTTTTTTTTTTTATTTTATTTTGAGTTTTTGGAAACTCGATCATATGGTTTCAACCATATGAATTTCAAGTTTCCAAAAAGTCAATGGTCATATAAACCCATAAATATATATACAGTATATATATATATATATATATATATATATATATATATATATATATATATATACATACACATACACACATACATATACAGAGACACACACACACACACACACACACACACACACACACACACACATTCTTAATTACTCTGAGGTGCCCCTTCTATCTTTCCCCAGGATTCAATAAAGTAAATTCTCTGTGCAGGAACAGTGTAGCTGCTCCAACATGGAATATGGCCACCGAGCGATTCAGTAAACTAGTTTTTTGATGTGCATGAGCCTGCCTACACTGTTCCTGCATGGAAACCATTGCAGAATGCTAATTACCTCATTTGCATGCAAATTAGATGAATTAGTGATTCAGCAAGCAGGCAGGTATCCGTTCAAGAACAGTATTAGTTGCAGAAATGCATTCAGCTACTAGCCAAATACATTTCTGCAAATAAAATGGAGGCATGACAGCTGCAAAAAAAGCATGTATTATACTCTTTAGGCATGCCAATGGCCAAATATATGGCCATTGGCATGGAAAAGTGCTTAATTTTTATAAAATTCAAAGTTATTTTTTTTTTTGGCCTATCTCTGTCGTTTTAGCAGAGGGCAGCGGTGCGCAAACGGGATCGTGCCAAAAATAAAAAAAAAATGTGAAACTCAATTTTAAGGGAAATCTGCATTTTGCCATTATAGTCTATGGCATGCAGAATCAAAACAATAACAGGGAACAGTGGTTGTCAAGGGGAAAGGCTGTGTGGTAGTGCAGTAAATATGGACTCAGAAATCACTTGCAGATCACTAAAGCCAATAACTCTGCTGGTGAAGCACTATTATCTTGCACCATAGCCAAATTATGGAACTCCCTCCCGCACAATTACCTCCATACCATCATGCACCCACTTCAAAACTTTACTAAAAGCGCACCTAAAAACATGCTGGCTATGCCCTTGCAACTGCCACTCTGATATCACCCACCCCATCCAACCACTACCTTTCTTTCCACTCCACTAACTACCTTGATTATAGCAAGCTCAGATGCTCATAAGCCTAGTACTTATTATACAGCAGGAACTTCTTATTGTAACATTTGTTAATGTCTGTTATGCACTTCACAGATAAAGATTCTAGTTGTCTACTGATGTACTATGTTCTTCATCTGTAAATATGTTGTAAGCAATTGCTATGTTAAATTGTTAATCGCTATGTAATCCAATGCAACTACTGTCTGTTTATTTTAACTAAAATAGACCTACGCCCAGTCGAACACTCCAGGTCAACAAATGTAAATAAATAAATAAAAATACATGGACTAAGGCAGTGACATATGCAAATGATGGGAAATTTACTGAATCACAAAAATCTTCTAAGTGCCAAACTGCACCTAACTCGTGCACTAGGAGGAGCATGAAAAGGGGGTTTGTGAGGTATGGTGTAAGCACATTGGATCCCTATGGTGCACAGATAAGCTTAGTTAAGCACAGCTAAGCAAGGAGGAGTGTCTGAAGCTGTATTGACTTATTCTATGAAATGAAGAGCATGTTTGCATCCAGGGAGGGCAATTTCTTCATGTTTACATTAGTTAAATAGGTTTGCGTGATACGCACCCAGTCTAAAAAAAAAAAAAAACACGGAAATAGTAGGACTGTTTACATTTGGGCACTGGGTTTGCACACTGTGCCTTGGGGCTTAAAAGGGGAGGAAATGGGAAGAGAAAAAAAGGAAAATAGCAGAATAAAAGCAATAAAGAACAAATTACATACTTAGCAGGTGAAATGCATTGTAGTCAGCTAGTCATATAGGCAGCATCTGCAGCACAACATTATAAACTATGGAAACGCCAGACAGTCCGTTTTTTCTCACAAACTCTGCACCATTTGTGTACACATGTGGGGGAATTTTAACTGGAAAAATGTTAGGGGATGCCATTGCTTTTATCCATCAGTATGTGCTAGAGGCTGAGGGTGGAAGGAGGATAATGCTGACAACCGCCACAGACTGAGGAGGAGGAGAAGAGTGTTCAGACTCAGGGTAACTTACCAGGGGCTACATGATTTGGAGATAGTAGAGCACTACAGGGTGGACAGAGACATACTTTAGTAAATCACTGAGCTGTGCCGGCCTCAACTCAGACCTAGAGCCAACAGAGGGGAACCCAACCCAGTGGATACCAAGGTATGTGTAGCCTTAAGAATTCTAGCTACAGGTACTTTCCAAAGACCTACTGAGGACATAATAGGGGTCTCACAGGCATCTGCATCCAAAGTACTCCACTAGTTCCTGTATGCCATACTTCCACATGCCGGGGAGCACATTTACTTCCCCAACATCTGTGAGGAGAGGACCAGTAATATGCGTTTCTTCCACCATGCAGCAGAATACCCAGAGGTACTGGATGCCATAGACTGCACGCACATCCACATCAAAGCACCACCTTGTAAACAGGGAAGGGCCTACATAATTCGCAAAGGCTTCTGCTCCAACTGCCAGGTTGTGTGCACTGACCAGGTCATTGTCATGAAAGTGTGTGCTGACAGCCCTGGAAGCTATCACAACTTCCACATCTTGCTTTCATCACAGCTGTACCAGGCATTTGCCAGTGGGGGCATCCAATATGGTCATGTGGTGATGAATACTGACTATGCACTGGAGCCGTGGATGATGACACCCATCAGAAATGTACACACACCCACACAAGCATGCCATAATGAGGCACACGCACAAACCAGGATCATTATAGAGCATGTGTTTGGGATGCTTAAGTCATGGTTCTGCTGCCTTGACATATCTGGTGTAGCCTTGCAGTACTCTCCAGCCACATGCGCACACATGTTCATAGTATGTGCCATGCTACACAATATGATCCTGCAGAAACAGATGCAGCAGGAACAGCACAGGGAAGGGACACATATCCCACCACCATTGCCAAGGTCTCCACAGGCACAAAGGGACTCAGAGGAGGAGGCCCCTGAGCCTGCTCTTGTAGGCAGATTGAGGCATGCCCAGCATGCTCAGGCCTTGGCAAAGAGGCAACGCACGGCACACACACTGACACTGTAGGGACCCCAGGGACTGACACCTCTCTCTGCATTGCACACACAGTAAAACAGATGACACACATATCACATTATCTGTAACTTACCATGTGTAGGCAGTGGACTGTGTGCATCCAACATGGGCGGCCCTCAAGCACCATCCATGCAACTGCTGCAGGCACAAGGTAAGTCAGTCTTCTTAACAATACATGAATGGATTAGTATGTTTTTCCAACATATCTATGGTAATGCTGCATACATGCAAGGGAATGAGGTGGCCTACTGGGATAGCAGCACACAACCGACAGCTATGTGGAACACCAGGAAATGTCTGGCAAAAATTGGCCTCCACACACTATGCAGTAGTACCCAAGGTGGCAAATCGCACTGCAGTATATATGTGTGGGGCAACTAACTAGGGGAGGTCATAGGTCACAGGCATGGATGTCAGTGTGGGGGTCCCATAACCACCTCTCACACCCACAAAGCAAGTCAGCTGTAGAAAACCAGATAGAAATGTCTGGTAAAGGCACACAAAGGGTGGCAATGTTGAATTACCCCCTACAGACTCACACAGTGATAGCACAGCAGGACCTGCAGTTGCAATAAGGCTATGAAGGGTAAGAAGTCTGAAGCTCAAATGCATGCCATTACAATCTGACTTGTGCTCTTTACTGATATGCCTCTAGTCCCCTAAACAGGGCACAATAGTATGTAAATGTAACCAAAATGTAAAGCAAATATCAGCACAGTTTGTGCAAATATGTACAGTTGACAGGTGTGCCCCCCCAATATACCCACACAAATGCAGTAACATGTATGTTTGCAGGGAAATAGCAACATAGCACACACTGGTAAGGCTGTAGCAATATACATGAAAACATGTTGCCTGTCCACAATATGCAGGGGTCAATGAGCTATGTGTATGTGTGGTTAATACTGTCAAGATCTGGCCAGCATGTTCTCCTGGCAGTCTCTCGTAGTGCCCTAGGTACAGTGCTGTCTTTAACAGGCCATGTGCAGATAACTGCAGTGCCAACTGTTATGCATGCCAGTGACACCCACTGCTCTGCCACTGACATACCTGGTAGTCACAGTGCTATGTGGAATATACTACACATATAATGGACATCTTGAAGGGTGTGTAGCTGAGGTGCCAAGGCTTTTGTGAATATAAGTGCTTTTTGGTACTGTTGCCAGTGGTTATTCTCAATAATCCCTTTTTCTTATGTTTGCTTTTACATATAATGGACATGTCTGCACAGTAGACTGCACTATGTACCCACACCCATAACTCACAACCTGTGACAGCAGGACATCTGGACAAGGTCAGAAATAAAAGTGGAAAAAAGGCACAATGATAAGCATATGTTGTAAATATCACCCTCACATACTGAGAAAGTTGGTAGCATGAGGGTTTACAGAAGCAGGAATTGTCTGAAAGCTATATAGTCTGAAACAGTAATGTCTGTCATTATTTTGTAATATCACTCCTCAATTATATGTAACTAACTTTCCATAAAAACACAAGTTTACATAGACAGGATGAAAGTGTTTGCCAAACACCTGAAGAACCTGCCAAAAAATGTACAGGTGAGAGGTATGCCCACAAAAGGATATGACATCTCAGGTTAGAAAGATACCAACAGAAGCAGTAGATCCCCAGCCAGTATATCACCAGACTGGACTGTTTACACAGCTCATCTTTACTCAACTGGCTGTAGCCACACCTCACATATGGCCTTGCTGGGAAAGAATGTACATAGCTGCCCTCATAATATTGGTATATACATCATACAAATAATATTCCTCTGGTAAAGCACTGTGATGATCTGAGGATGTCTGGCACTAGGTAATGACACAATACATTGCAGTGTCAGACTACAGATATGTCAGAAAATGTCTGCTAAACAAACCCGGTACCCTGAGGATAGTCCTGTGTACTCCAGAGAGGTAAGGCTGTAGCACACAAAACTCTGGACTGGAGTACACCTATCTCTGGAATGGAGTCCCAATCTAACTATAGAAGGTCAGACTGAGCATGCTCCTACACTTAAAGAATCACAGGACATGTTGGAATCCACATCAGAATATATGACTGTATTGTGTGTATATGTATGTGCATACAGACAGCTATGTATACCTCAACTGCCCCCCCACACACACACACATCAGACAGGATTACCCTCAGCTAGCTGTAGGTGGCCCATATGTGATATATCTGCATCTGTTGCAAGAGATACACACACACACACACACACACACATATATATATATATATATATATATATATATATATATATATATATATATATATATATATGGGCAACAGATAACACATGTCAAGCATACACACATATAGATGTGAGGAAGTGAGAGACTGACAGTGAATGAGGGAGAGAGACACAGGGGGACATAGACAGAGTGAGTCACACACACGGATACCCTGAATGGCATACAGTGATGTCCTGCTGTGGACAGTGGCATACCAGTTGTAAATAGTTGCACATGCCAGCATAAAAGGTGAGCCCCATTGTGTAACAGTACTGAAGTTGGGTTTATAATATAACATCACCTGCCTTTGTGTGTGTGTGTGTGTGTGTGTGTGTGTGTGTGTGTGTGTGTGTGTGTGTGTGTGTGTGTGCGCGCGCGTAGGTCTAAGTAGTAGGAGAATTTTCCCACTCAGTACACTTCACATTGCCCTACTTCACAAGATTTGCTGCTGTCATTCACCTTAGAAGTACCATTGGACACCCTATCACCCCCTATAAGCTATTCTGTAGCACGAGTGATAACTGTGTAATGCTATAGTACAAATAACTAGATAGGCAGGGGTTCTAATCTCAATACTGACAACTCTGTGTGTGTGCAAGAGTGAGAGAGTATTTGTGGGTGAAACAGTTTTAGGCCATTCCCACCCACAACACTTCCTAGTGCCCCACTTTATCAGTCCTACTTATGTCATTCTCCTTATCAACATCTTTGGCCAGTTGTCAGCCCACTAAGCACTGTAGCGCATACGATAACTGCATAACACTATAGTACAAATCACTAGTTAGGCAGGGGTACTAATATCAGATCTGGCAAATGTGTGTGTGGTGTATAAGTGCATGTGTATGTTTGAAAGAAGAAGTATTTTGATAAGTTTCTCTCCCAGTGCCCTACTTTATCAGTCCTGCTGATGGCATTCCCTTTATCATCACCTTTGACCAGATGTCAGCCCAATAAGCTCCGTAGAACGTACAATAACTGTGTCACACTATAGTACAAATCACTAGCTAGGCAGGGGTTTTAAGCTCAATACTGGCAAGTAAGTGTATGTTTGTGTGTGAGAATCATATCCTGTGTGGGTTGTACCATTTTGAGTTGTGTACCACCCTGTACACTTCCCATCATGCTATTTTACAAGGCCTGCTGATGTCATTCACGTTAGAAGTACCTTGGGACAAGTTGAATTCATATAAGCTCTGTGGTGTATCTGATAACTGTGTAACGCTATAGTGGAAATAACTAGATAGGTAAGGGGTTCTAATCTCAATACTGGAAACTGTGTATATGTGTGTGTGTGTGTGTGTGTGTGTGTGTGTGTGTGTGTGTGTGTGTGTGTGTGTGTGTGTGTGTGTGTGTGTTTGTGTGTGTGTGTTTGGGATGAGAATAATATCCTGGGTGGGTTATACCATTTTGAGGTGTGTACCACCCTGTACACTTCCCATCACCCTACTTTACAAGGCTTGCTGATGTCATTCACCTTGGAAGTACCCTGGGATAAGGTGCATCCATATAAGCTCTGTGGCACGTCTAATAACTGTGTAACACTATATTAGAAATAACTAGATGGTTAGGGGTTCTAATCTCAATACTGGCAACTGTGTGTGTGTTTAGGTTGAGAATCATATCCTGTGTAGGTTATACCATTTTGATGTGTGCACCATCCACGCCTGTTTACCACCTCCTGATGGCATTACTTTATATAGCATGTTAATGCATCTGCCTCGCATGCAGCATGGTAAACTGTTGTGCAGGCCATTGCAGTCATCTGTACAAATGTCTACAGAATATCTGGATGTTTGCAACCAATATGTGGTCTGTGTCCCCTAACAATGGCCGTGTATGTGATATTGTTGCCAAATAGGTCACAGTGTACTAACACACATGACAGCATCAGATATCATACCTGACTGAAACTTCATGCTGATACAATGTCTGTTACCCTATCACTTACCCAGGCTTATAGGAGCAATATATTACTCCAGTTGCTATTCCTGGTGGGTTATCTCACCATCCATGAAGGCATTTACAACATTACATGTTGTAAGAGGTAGTGGGTTATATCCCATGCATATAATCTATGTGGGGCATGCCGTGTGTATGTAGCACTATAGTACATTGCAGTGGATATGTAGCTTTATGAATCTGTCCATTGCCAACTGTGTTTGTGTTACTGTATGCACATCCCCAGTGTCAGTCTTTACTATGTGGATGCAAAGCATATACCATTTTATCCCCCTGTTCCACCCTGTGAACTCAAGAATACATACCACAAACCTGTCATACACAGTACCATGCATGCCCTCACCGACTGCATCAGGGTTGAGTGTATGGGAAAGAAATGGCAGGGGCAATAGGTGCTGACACATGAATCTGTTGAGGCCAACATAATGGCTAAGCTGGTGAGGGACCTACTGACAGTGCTCCAATAACCTGTTCCACATGCATGAGCCTGTGGTACTACACAACACTGAGGTGACATGTCTGAAGGCTACCTGTCTGTGACAAGGGGTATGTATGCCAGGTCACACTGTCTGACAACAGTGTCCATCACACACTGTTGCATGCTTACACACCTGGTAAACGTACATATAAAGCTGTAACCTGGCTATGAAACAGTCGGTGTATTTCCACTCTGCAACACTTCACATTGATAATGTCTGCAGGGCCAAAAACTGCAGATGCACAGACACCTGGAAAACAAACAGAATACAGCATGTCAGACTACATTCAGTCAGTGTACTAACAGCAGTAATGCATCATGGCTAATAAGGTACATACACCTTTATGTGTACCCTTAACAAATGAAAGCAGACAACACCTTAAACAGTATTACATAGCTACACTGTACTATATTCACCCTGTGCATCAGACCCATATTAGCCTGTCCCTGCATTGATGGTATGGATGACAGGGATGTGACACAGGTATCATCATATGCACAGGGTGTGGTGTGGGTTTGCTAGAGGCTTAGACTGGGCCATACAGTTGACATCCATGTGTGTGTGTTTGGAGGGGTATCCTATAGATGAGCTGTGCAGAGATGCTGGGTGTGTCTGGAGGTGACTTGCCTGTTGCTACAGACGTGTGTGTGTGTATGTATGCACACAGTCATGCCATGTGGCTGCATACACAGGGGTATGTTGGACAGCTATGGATCGTACATGGCAGGGTGTCAAGTTCACCATCTCTGGCATTGGACACATGAACTGGTCCTGCCAGGGGTCTCACTGGCACCACCAGGCCCAAGGCCAGATGCAGTACTGCTTCCTTATGGTGACTGCTATCTGCTAGATCCATGTCCCTGACAAGACTGGCCAGGACCACGTGCCTACTCCGTTGTGATGTGGACAGCATCCTCCCTTCAGTAGTGCTGGTGTTACTGCCACTACAGGACTTTGAAGGTGCACATCCCCATAGATTCTTAGTTGATGTTGGTGCTGACCTACGGACACGTGGGTGACGCCCATCTCCCACCACAAGCTCTAGCACAGACATGCCACTGTCAAGGATTTCCAAGGTCTCACCCCTCTGTCTATTCATGACCTCAGTATTTAGATGTGTGTCCTCAACAAGGTCACGTATGTCACCACGTAAACCAGGAAGAGTTGCATCCACCACCCTGAGTATTTGCCTGGTGTTGCATTCACTATGCGACTATGCATCCATGACAGCCCAAAACATGCATCTGGTGACACCTGCTGTAGCACTTGCAACAGCGACTTGACGAGCAGTAGTCCTCCTGTGAGCACCCCTGTACATCCAACTGTGTGGGACCTCACCTGCACTCTAGCAATGGACAGTGTCTACACTCACTCCTGCCATAGTCACCACACTAGCTGTTTCATGCAACCACCTGCCAACTGTCCATCATCTGTGGCTGCTGGGGACAGGGCATGTGTGGGCATTGTGACTGTGTGGGGAGAAATTGCGGATGAGTGTGGGATGCCAACCAATGACAGATTTAGCCCCTGACATCACCTGTGCTTGAATATGAACATCATCATTGCCAGAGTCTGCAGAGACACTGACATCAGATACTGAGTGGGAGGGACTGCAACCACCATGACCACCTGTTGGGGAAAGACAACATATGTAAATTAATACCCGCACTATACCATTTGCTGCTACACATGCACACACACGCATGCATAAGCACGCACACGCATGCACATGCACACACACACACACACACACACACACACACACACACACACACACACACACACACACACACACATACAGGTGAAGTGGCAGACAGGCATTGCAAAGACATCACAATAGCCAACTGGTGACATTCACAACACAGCCAGATCACTACATACACACCCTGGACAGGCCCTCAACATCATGCAGTGCAATCCTTTCTACTTCCTGTTACAACTTATATACAAATCTGTGATATGTGAGTGGTATTAGTAGGTGATGGGCCTTCAAGTAGCACACACTGCACCCATGTACACATAATTGCTCTTCACCTGTATAGCACAGTGGCAATCCTACAGAACATACCTCTCAACTTTGCAGAGTGTTGCTGAATGTCTACATGTGTGGCTCATATTTCTGGTCTCTTCATCATGATAGGAGGACTGATGTCACTATTTAATGACATATTTTGAGTCTCACACTTCAGAACCTGCAGTACAGGTATGTTACAACAGAACCAGTTACACTAACAACCTTCTAAGCTTACAATGGACATTATAAGTGTAGACACCCCTGTTAACATGCCACATTTGTCTGATATATAACATGAGACCACAGAAATCATGTTATTACATTTCCCAACTTTAATGTGTCCTGTAAGCTGTGCAATCCAATTGAAGAACAAACACATCGGTTAAGGGTAACATGTAGAAGTTGAAATGTGTACAATAGGGGGATTGCATGACTGTGCACACCCTTAAACTAATACTTTGTTAAAGCACCTTTTGATTTCATAACAGCAGTCAGTCCTCTTGGGCAGGTGTGTATCAGCATGGCACATCTCGACTTAGCAATATTTGTATACTTTCCCTTGCAGAAGCCTTCCAAATCTGTCAGATTGCAAGGGCATCCCTTCTGCACAGGCCTCTTCAGGGTACCCAACAGATTCTCTATTGGATGTATGTGTGGATTGTGGCTGGGTCCTTCCAAAATGTTGATTGTCTTCTGGTGAAGGCATTCTTTTACGGATTTTGATGTATGGTATGGGTCAGTGTTGTGTGTAAAGGTGTAAGTCCTCTCCATCCACAGCTTTCTAGCAGACACATGATGATTTTGGGCCAAAAGGAATTGATATTTTGAACTGTTCTTAATCCCCTCCACCCTTGGCTACAGGCCCATTTTCAGCTTACGAACAGCAACCCTAAAGCAGGACACTGCCATCACCATGCTTCACCATGTGAATGGTGTTCTTTTGGTGATGCACAGTGTTGTTCTTGTGCCAAACAAACCGTTTAATGTTGTGGCCAAAAAGTGCAACCTTGGACTCATTACACCATAACACATTTCCCCACATGCTATTGACCTGATGTATTTTTCTTGAGAAATCTGCAAGACCTGGATGTTGTTCTGTGTTGAGAAGGCTTCCATCTTCCAAACCTACCCCATAGGCCAGACATGTGGAGAATACAGGAGATTGTTGTCACATGTAGTACACAACCAGTACTTGACAGTGATTCCTGCAACTCCGGTAGTGTTGCTGTAGGTCTCCTTGCAGCCTCCCAAACCAGTTTGGTTCTTATATTTTCCACACATTTGGAGGGATGTCCAGTTCTTTGCAGTGTCACTATTGCCCCATATTTCCACCACTATGTGATGACTGTCTTCACTGTGTTCCATGGTATATGCAATGCTGTGGAAATGTGTGTACCCTTCTCTGGGAGGATACCTTTCACAAATTATATCTCTTTGCTGCTTCATAAACTGTATGCGAACTATGGCTGTTGCTGTAGCAGGCAACTAAATAAATTTAGGATAATCCTGTTAGGACAGCTGACTGTTATTTGCTGTTAATCAAAGAGTCTCTGTAAATGATGACAGGTGTCTACCCAAGAAGATGTAATGCTGTAATAATATCAAAAGCTGTTTCAACACAGTATTAGGTTCAGCCTGTGCACACATATGCATCTAGCATCTTGTAAGTTTTTTATGTGTCATAATTGTTCCCTACCAGATTTGTTTGTTTTACAACTGAATTGTACAGGTTATAGGTCTCTTGAAAGTTTGGAACAGTTTGAAAATGTGTTATTGTGCTCTCATTTTTGTATTTCACAAATACCTGGAGCTCTAGCAGGTGTGTGTACACCATATATATATATATATATATATATATATATATATATATATATATATATATATATATATATATATATATATATCTACTGTATAATTTATAAAATATGTCCCATGTTTTGGGCCATCATCCCCCCATTTTGTTAGTCTTTGTCCAGATTTCCTGCAATGACAGGTTGTGAGGTATGCTACAGATATGTGACATCTCCTGCAAATAGGCCCCTGTGATGACCACAGTGATGCATGCAGTTAACCCCATCACAAGGGAACATGCAGATATTGCAAAACAGCTGAGAGTAACAGTTGTGTGCATGGTCACATGCATGGCCTTAACATTCCTGAGGTACTGGTGAGCCACAACAGGAAAATCCCATACTCACCAGCTTCAGGCTGCTGTCCCCCATGCAGGCCAAGGTTCCTAGGTAGTTGTGGGGGAGAGGTATTGTCATCAGACTCACATTTGGCATTGGTACAGTATGAATGCTACGTGTCTGCACAGGTACAGTACAAGCTATGAGCATACACAATTTACTGTCCTTCACCATAGATGTCACTTGTGTGCATTACTAAACCCCACCCACAAATGCATTTTGAAATGACATATGCTTCTAGATACTCTATTGAAGACAATATGACTGCTACATGCTTAAATTGATGTGCACTGTGGCCTTACCTAGACACTCCTTGCCTGTTGCCAGGGTGCCAACCATCTCCATGACTGGTATTTCATGTGTTGGTTGTTGTGTGGGGGCTGCTCCAAGGTTGGTAAGGAGCTCCTCTGTTGATGTAAGTGGGGCCTGTGTAGCAGGACCCCCACCTGTGGCAGAACAGTCCCTGGCCACTGCAGCAGCCCTTTGCCAGGCATGACATATTAGGTCAGTTGCCCAGTGCCTGACCTGATCATATTTGAGGCCACGGTGGCCCAAGGTGTTCACTATGTGGAGAATGTCATTCCACAGGGCAGTTCACTTCTGCAGATTTGGTCAGCTCCAGCCAAACAGCACTGCATGGTGCTGTAGTATTGCTTCTGTAATGGCTGCATTTTCCTCAGCAGTGTACACCAGCTGATGCTGCATGGCACCTGGAAGACATAAACAGGGAAGCACATCACAGGATGTCAGACATTGCCCAGAGTTATTTACAGAGCCAGCACATCAATATTGCCTATCATTAGCCACCCCTTACAACCACACCATACCCCTGTCATCTATCAGCACGGTATGAAACTGCATTGCACTCCTGGTCCTGATGTGTCATGTTCCCCCCAATGAGGGCCAGTACATTGCATAAACCACCATTCATCATTCACGTTTCTGTAGAGGGATGACAGTGGCCATCTTCCTTGTAGATGGGATGTCAATGGTTCTCAGGCTTTGTTTGCATACAGGGTGTAATGGAGCTGGAAGCATATGCATGAGTTCATGTAGGATGCAGACAGGAATTTTCTCAGGTCCCATGGAGGCTTGTTTTTTTTACTTTGATTAGGTAGTATGCACCTGCTCTCTAATGATGAGGGGAGGGTGCGGGTACAGGTGCTGGGCCTATCCACCTACACTGATGGTGAGCCAGGGGGGTGATGTTTGCCCTAAATCTGTCTTTAGCAGGTTTCCTATAGCTATGCTGTGTGTGTATGTGGTGTGATTGACCACCATTACATGGATTGTGTTGTCACCTCTAAGATTGCAGAAATACACCCCGGGGATCACTTCTGTGTCTCTGCTCAACAGTGGCACAGGAAAATAACTTTCTTGGGTGGCGTAAGCCAGGGAACCTTGTTGGCTAGGCTTACACAGGCCCTTGGGCCGATAGCCTAGTACCTACCTATGAACCTATGAACATATGTGAAGATGGCCTTGTGATTGCCCTTGGTGGATGTGTCCAATTTGTACTCATAGTTAGCCTTACAGTAATATACTTGGGACCTTATATGCTCGTTCAGACAATGGTCGACTCATTACAAAGTTGGTGCCTGCTCCTACTCTGACCTGTACATCCGACATAGAGACCAATTATGTGGTTTTTGTATTGCTGCTGTCCAGCAAAGGGAATTACTCTACTTTGGTGGAGACAGATTTTACAGGTAAGGTATTGCTGAGTCCATACAGCTATGTCAGTGGTCATATGGCTGTTTGTAGTAGGCATGGACACAAGGTCATAACACAGATGGACACCTCCAAAATTTCAACCTGATAATCATGCTTATTCTAGTACCCTTGTCTGTGTCAGGGCAATGCAGCAACCAGTAGCTGTAGAAATCTAATTCTGTCGGATGCATAGAAACTGAGATTACACATGTGTACAACATGTACAACTTATTTACCTGACATTTTGCATCATGTCTGTTGTTATGAGGCAGCCAGGTATACCTACTCATACACAGATGTGAACAGGTAATACCTGATATACATTTCTGTTCTATGTCAATATGGCATTCTGTATTTGCATTCTTGCTGCCCAGTCATTCCTGTCAACCTGTTAGAGCAGGACATCTGGAGGATGCCACACATACATGGCGGGGCTTCTTAATATTGCTGTAACACACTTAAGTCATTTGATAGCACAGAAGCCTTTGCATTCACAGACATACCCTTGAGGATGTCTGATGCTCATATGGCAGGAAGAGAGGAGAAAGGCTAGGAGTGTGTTAGTGAGGGTAGGAACTTTTAATGTTGGCAGTATGACTGGTATGGGGACACAGCTAGCTGATAGGATGGACAGAAGGAAGGTTGATATATTGTGTGTGCAATGACCAGATGGAAGGGGCATAAAGCTAGGTGTATTGGAATCGGGCCCAAATAGTTCTATCATGGTGTGGATGGGAGGAGAAATGGTGTAGGTGTTATCCTGAAAGAACAGTATGGCAAGGGTGTTTTTGGAGGTAAAAAGAGTGTCAGATAGAGTGATGCTAACGAAGCTGGACATTGATGGTGTAATGATGACTGTTCTTAGTGCATATGCTCCGCTAGTTGCTTGTGCGATGGATGAGACAGAAAAATCTTGGAGTGAGTTGGAGAAGTGGTGATGACTGTACCCAAGGGTGAGAGAGTGATGATTGGAGCAGCTTTTAATGGGCATGTTGGTGAAGGGAACAGAGGGGATGCGGAAGTGATGCGTAGCTATGGTGTTAAGCAAAGGAATGCAGAAGGTGAGATACTGGCAGAGTTTGCAACAAAGATGGATATGGCTGTGGAGAATACATATTTTAACAAGAGAGATGAAAATAGGGTGACATACAATAGTGGAGGAAGATGCACACAGGTGGATTATCTCCTATGCAGGAGGAGCTGTTTGAAGGAGATTGGAGACTGTAAATTGGTGACAGGGGAAAGTGTTGTTAGGCAGCATGGAATGTTGGTCTGTGGGATGATGTTGATCAAGAAGAGGAGGAGGAGTGTGTAGGCAGCACCCAGGATCAAATGGTGGAAAATGAAAAAGGATGATTGTGAGGTTGAGTTCAAGGAAGAGTTAAGGCAGGCAGTGGGTGTCAGTGAAGAGTTACTGAATATCTGGGTAACTACAGCACAGCTAGTAAGGGAGACAAATAGAAATGTGCTTGGTGTGACATCTGGATAGAGGAAGGAGGACAAGGGGACCTGGTGGTGGAATGAGGAAGTAGAGTGACATATACATAGGGTTGGGAGGGTGGCCTAATGGTTAATGTGTTTGCCTTACAAACACAAGGTGCAGGGTTTTAGTCTCACAAGGGATAATTGGCTAACCTTAAAATGGCTCACAAGGGCAGTTAGCTTAGTACTAATCTATGAACCTATGAAAGAGGTTGGCGAAGAAGAAGTGGGATTGTCAGAGAGATGGAGAAAGTAAACAGGAGTATAAGGAGATGAGGTGCATAACAAAGAGAGAAGTGGCAAAGGCTAAGAATGAGGCGTATGAAGGGTTGTATGAAAGGTTGGACACTAAGGATAGAGAATAGGACCTGTACCAATTGGCTAGGACCGAGCTAGTAAGGATGTACAGCAGATAAGGGTGATAAAGGATAATGAGAGAAATGTACTCAGAAGTGAGGAGAGTGTGTTGAGCAGATGAAAAGAGTACTTTAAGGGGCTGTTGAATCAAGAGAATGGGAGAGAGAGTAGGTTGGATGATGTGGGTATGGTGAATCAGGAAGTGCAACAGATTAGCAAATAGGAAGTAAGGATACCTATGAAGAGGATTACGAATGTAAAGGCTGTTTGTCCACATGACATACTTGTGGTAGCATGGAGGTGTTTAGGAGAAATGGCAGTAGTCTTTTTAACCAGATTGTTTAATGTAATCTTGGAAATTGAGAAGATGCGTGAGGGGTGGAGGAAAGGTATTTGATTACTGATTATAAGAATAAGGGTAATGTGCGGAGCTGCAGTAACTACAGAGGGAAAACATTGATCAGTCACAGCATGACATTATGGGAAAGAGTAGTGGAAGTTAGATTAAGAAGGGAGGTGAGGATTACTGATCAGCAGTATGGTTTCCTGCCAGGAATGACCAGTACAGATGTGATGTTTGCACTGTAAGTGTTGATGGAGAGGTACAGAGAAGGTCAGAAGGAGTTGCATTGTATCTTTGTGGACTTAGAGAAAGCATATGACAACCTAGAGAGGAGTTGTTGTATTGTATGAGGAAGTCAGGATTGGCGGAGGAATCTGTAAGAGTGCTACAAGATATGTACAAGGGGAGTGTGACAGTGGTGAGTTCTGCAGTGGGAGTGACAGGTACGCTTACGGCAGAGGTGGGATTACATCAGGGTTCAGCTGTGCACCCTTTCTTTTTTGCAGTGATGATTGACAGGTTGACAGAGAAGATCAGACAGGAGTCCCAGTTGACTGTGATGTTTGCAGATGACATTGTGATCTGTAGTGAGAGTAGGGAAAAGGTTGAGGAGACCCTGGAGAGGTGGAGATATGCTCTAGAGAGGGTAAGAATGATGGTCAGCAGGACTATGAGAGAATATATGTGTGTCAATGGAAGATAGAGGAATGGTGAGCATGTAGGGAGTACAGTTTGCAAAGGTGGATGAGTTTAAATACTTGGGATCAACAATTCAGAGTAATGACGCGTGTGGGGGACAGGTGAAGAAGAGAGTACAGGCAAGATGGGGAAGTTGGAGAAGAGTGTCAGGAGTGATTTGTGACAGTCAGGTACCATTAAGAATGAGAGGGAAGGTATACAAGATGGTACTGAGACCAGCTATGTTATATGGGTTGGAGACAGTGGCATTGACAAAAAGGCTGGAGTCAGAGCTGGATATTGCAGAGTCAAAGATGCTAACATTTCCACTGGGTGTGATGAGGGTGAACAGGATTAGGGATATGCATGTTAGAGTGTCTGCCCGTTTTGGATGGTTTGGAAACCAAATCAGAGAGTAGTGGGATTATGTTGGTTTGGACATGTGCTGAGGATGGATGCTGAGTATATTGGGAAAAGGATGGTAAGGATGAAGCTGTCAGGTAAGAGGAAGGCCTAAGATAAGGTGTATGGATGTGGTGATAGAGGACATGCAGGTGGTTGGTGTGACAGAGCAAGATGCAGAGGACAGGCGGAAATGGAGACAGATAATCCACTGTGATGACCCCTGATGGGAACAGCCAAAAGAAAGGGAAGGAGATGTTGTAATGTCAGTCTTCACAGGTTGCCAATGATTTGCCAGACATAACACAACTATATGAGTACATGACTACAAATATGAGGTACACATATGGTCAGTGTACATAGCACTGGACAGTTGAATGGTATGAGCTCAGTATATCACATGCAGTTCAGCACACACATCTGCACCAGTATTTCACTATGCAAATACCCTGTATAGGTCTGTCACTTTTCTGTGACAGACATTTATACCATAGTTATATTCACAATTAACATATGGATATCTACAACATCCCAGTTGCTGGCCTAGCAGTATCCCAGTCAATATTGTTCAACACACACTCCAGTAGTAGTCATATGTGAGCCATCCTTTCTTGGGTTAACTCAGGGGCCTGAGCTGTGATATATGTTACTGCAGACAGACCCAGTTGCTATGGCCATAGGTTATGATCAGAAATATATCAGTACAGCAAGTTCTGTTGAGACATATTTGTTGAACTTCTTATTTTCCATTATTATATACCCCTACTGCATTCTATTACATGCTTACTTATTTGACATACCTTTTTTTCCAAGTATGGTTGGTTTTATTCCACTATGTGTAGCTTGGTCTCTCTCTCTCTCTCTCTCTCTCTCCCAGATGCAGGGTATACATCTGTTTTGCATAGGCAGCAGCTTACCTTTTGTAGGTAATGCTCATGAGCAGCTGATGGCCTGTGCACCAGTTGGTGTCCCTCACTTGATAACTGCATGCAGAACAGCTGTCATGTTATTCCTATAGCCAATGGCATGGCAACACACTCTTATAAGTGAGTACTTCACGTGGGCCTTGGTCCTTTTCCTTGCCTGTGAGGAGGACTTCATGGAGGTGTGTGAACAACAGCATCGCAGAGGGTAGTTGGAAATACCTTTTACAATGAAACTCTGGAGACAGCCCAACAAACTGGGGGAGAATGCCCAGACATAAGGACAGATTGTAAGTACTGCTGTTATACAGTGGAATTTGTGAAAGTAAAAGAACAGGTTAAAATGGATTTCTGTGGATTTTTTCTGAAAATGTAAAATAAATGTTCTGCATTTCAGTGTGTAGAGTGCACTCAGTTTATTTACTTGGCAAAAACATATAGCTTGGCATTAATTGTTAATAAGAATCAGAAGTAAAATATTTTATATCTTATAAATTATGCAGGTTGTGAAATGTATTATCTACAAGCAGGTCAAGATGAACTCTTGTATGCAGCTGTGTCTCATTAATATGATATGCAAGATAGGCCAAGGATGAAAGGAGTTATTCTTCAGGTAGAAAATGTTTAAGATATGGAAAACAAACTGTCAGCAGACCAGCTTGAGAGGAAAGACTTATTATTCTGGCAAATTCTCAAAACTGCTGATGCAGGCAGAAAAGACACTATAAAGATTAGGACTTTTTCTTTTGTATCAGCGACTTTGATTATTTTAAGCTGAAGTACGTTTTGATGTATATACCTTTCATTGTTAAGCTAGATGTAAACCATGTGTGCAGTAAATGAATGTCATAACAGCAGAACTGTCTCAGTGTCTTCAATGAGTAAAGGTACAGACTACCTGAATAGTGTAGTACCACTAGTAACAGTGGTGAGACCATTACAGTACAAACAACCGGGGGGGTGACCTGAAGAGGTGCCTCTCACAATACGATATTCCAGTGCAGACCTTCTTAGAATCGATTCTTCTTTCCCTAAAACATTGTCCATTGACTGGAGGACAAACACTGCAGCGCGGAACAGGGCAGTACAGTAATTCTCCTTCAGACAGTTGGTGATATATGAGGTCCAGATTTTCCACTGACAAAAATTTGTCTCACCAGCATCTAGTAAAAGACAGCAGAGAATTCTCCCACAACTGATCTCCATGTCAAGACTGGCCACCTTGTCCTGAACATTTGTGGTAAATATTTTCTTATGTTTTTCTTTTAACAATGAATGCAATTCATGAAAATGCCAAGAAGTGCATTAAGTCTTTTACTGTTGATGTGTCTGAATCATATGTAGATGTGTGGAATTATTTAAATACATGGTATGATCACCATGTTAGCACCTGTAAGTCTTTATTAGGGAAAACTGACAATCCAGCATTATGAAAATGGATTGCTACCTTTTATTGGTATGTACATAAGGCAAAAGTGCCACAGAATGCACAAAAAATGTGCTATTTGCAATGATTTAAATGTTGCTTTTTGCATGCTTTGTCATAAACGTTTTGTATGTATTGTACAAAACATGGAACACAACCAGGATAAAGTAATGCCTGAAGCACAGACAATGGTTCCTGTTTCTATATATCCTATTGCAAAATATTTGTTAGAGGGTGATGCAGATGTCAAAGTCTGTACTTTACAGTCTGATTTGCAGGAGTTTAAATATTGGATTGCTAAAGTTAGCAACCAGCAAGATCTTGACCTCATGGATCATTTTCAGACTTACTGTGATAAATGGAATGCATCTGGTAAACTGGCATGCTGACACCGCTGAATGTACAAAAGAATTTTCTCAGTTTTTGAAAGTCTCACAGACTGAAATTAAGACCTTACACAAACTGTTATTGAAAAAGGCAGTAAAGCTACTGGCATGATAGAAGGGTTATTGAGTAAAATTGTTCGTTTGCAAGAAAAATATGACAAGCAACTGGCTGACACACAGCATGATGTAACTGCTGCAAGGGAGGAGATAAACACATTACAAGCTCAGTTAGAGACACAGGAATTTGAGGCTCATAGAGCAGCAGACTTAGCTAATCAAGATCTTTTAAGATTACAAGCCATGTTAGAAAAATATTAATCTAAAGAACTAGAAACTGCTGTTACCAGTCCTATCATAGCCTCAGCAGGTTTTTCTGCTGAAGTTTATCATCAGTCTAGGATGTTAGAAACTCTCCCTAAATGGGATGAACAGAAGGGTATTTTGAATAACATGATTACATTTAAAGCTTGGTTTCTTAAAACTGTAGGCCCTGTATGGAATGATACACTTGAATGTTGTTTCTGGAATTTTATTCCTCAGCATTTCATGGCTTATATTCAGCAAAAGCAATATCCAATACAAACTAAACAACTAAGAATGACAGCAGTATGGTTAGCATACACTAGGGGGCAATCTCTCACACCAACACTTTTAGATCAGTTTCAGATGACAGTCTGTGATTCTTTGGAAGAACAAGCCGAACATTACCAGCTGGCATATATGCTAGTTAATGTCAGTGATGAAAAAGATATGAAAGATGTAAATGTTCATAAAGCTGTTATGTGCTCCTTTTTGGACCATTTGGAAGGTGTCTCAGGGGATATCAAGCTTATTTATGAGGAATCCTGAAATACCTTTACAGAGTTAGTAGATAAATTGCTGCGAGCACGTATTATGTGTAAAGATAATGCTATTCATAAGCAAAAGATTTACACTCCCCGTTCTGCACCAGTTGTTAGTGAAGTGAGGGGAAGTGGGCATGGGAGATAGATTAATCAGGGACAGCAAGTCCCACAGCAGGTAGTAGAACAGCCATGTCAAGGGCAAGTTTTACAGGGGCAACAAAGGGCAGCATCAGCTCCTCCAGCCACTCAGTTAGCTTCTCAAGTTACTAAATCTATAGAGGGTCCTCCAAAGAGACAGCCTATTTGTTATTTCTGTAAACAGGTAGGTCATACTAAAAATGATTGTAAATATTATCACAGATGGCACCAGGAAGAAGAGGCAAAGGGTAAGTTTCTTACCATGAAAAATTTTGATAAGCCACGTGTACCACAACAGCAACAGGTAATTCAGCCAGAAGTACAAACACAGCAGTGCACTTCACAACAATATGTGACAGAGGGTAATAGGGGACTACAACAACAACCCCTATATACCACAAACACTGAACAGTCAGTATTTCCAATACAAAGGGATGGTGTGACACATAGTGTCAATGTACAAGGTAATATTGTTAGCACACAGGATACAACTGTTCTTTCTGACTTTGTTCCTGAGGGTCCAGTAAATCAACATTATCAGCAACAAATAGCTTTGCATCATGAACTTAATTGATCTTCTTATGTTGACTTTGAAGAGGTCAAGGAAACACTACAATTATGTCCTTTGCAGTCCAATACCACCGATGATTCGGGGTGGGAAGTAGATCTACTATAGGGGTGTGACCCCCCCTACCCAAGTCTCTTTCTTGACTAACCTCAAGTAAGGGAAAGCTGGACGACTACTTATCAACATTTGGGTAGAGCGGAACTTGTGGGAAGATGTTCTTCTAGATAGAGGGGCAGCTCTCAGTGACAGGTAGGCATTTGCCTCCTGACTTGTCTAAACGTACATGTATTTCAGGTTTTAATGGCTCTGGATGTCTAGCCATAGGTAGTAAACCTGTACAAGTACAATTCTCCCGTCAAAGGGAACCAGTGATAGTGGTATTTTTGATGCATAATTCTTGCATTTCCACAGTCTTGGTAATGGATATATTATCCAATATGGGAGTTGTCATATACCTTTGTAATGGCACTATATGGCAAGGACAAGGTCCCATGTTGTGTATGATTGAGGCAATACATGTATCAAACAGTTCTGAAAAGGGCCATACCATCAGCCCTACTTAAAATGAAGTATTTTTAAATGTAAAACAACAGTTCCCTACATTGTGGTCTCAAGGGCCCAAAGACTGCAGGAAGCTACAGGAAGCAATTTCTGTAGGTAGTGACAAAGATTTTATTCCATCGTTTCAAAAACAGTATCCGATCCCAAAGGAAGCAGAGACATGCATGCAAAATTGCATACAAAGATAGCTTGATGTGGGAATAATTCAAAACAGAAATAGCCCTACAAAGTCACCCATATGGCCAGTGAAAAAGAAAGATAGCACTTACCGATTGGTTATTGATTTGCAAAAAGTGAACCAATTTAAAACTCTCCAGGCTCATCTGATTCCTGGGGTCCCAGAGCTAGCAGCAAGAATAAAACCACAAAGTCAATGGTTTATGGTCATAGACTTAGCTAATGTGTTTTTTTGCAGTACCACTGCAGGAAAAATATTGGCAAAGGTTTGCCTTTACTTTCAAAATGAACAGTATGTCATGACGCAGTTACCACAGGGGGTTTCAAAATAGTCCGGTTATATTTCACCAAATAGTTGGATGAATACTACAAGGTCTAGAATCTGATTATTTTGTTCTCCATTACATTGATGACATACTAATACAGTCTGAAACAAAAGAACAGCATTTAGCTAAAGTGACACAGGTCCTTCAAACAATGCAGGAGGCAGGGTTTAAAGTTAAAAGTGAAAAGGTACAATTCATGTCATCTAAAGTAAAATTTCTAGGTACTATTTTACGTCCTTTAGGGTGTACTCCTTGTTCAGAGAGGCTGCAGGGAATTTTGCAAATGGATAAACTGGTTACCATTCCGGATTTGCACAAATTTCTAGGTATCATGAATTATAATCGGGAATTCATTGAGGATTATACCAGCATGGCAGTTCCTCTGTATCACATGCTTTCTAGCCAGAAAGAATTACCCTTTCTGGAGTGGGGACCAAAGGAAAATACAGCTTTTTGTGATTTAAAGGCAGCATTGGCCAAGGCTACAGAATTAGTAGCTCCAACTTTAACATGTCTCTTTGTATTACAGGCAGCAGCTGGACCCAACACACTCTCTGTTGTGCTTTTACAGCAGTGGCCTCAGGGCTCTGATTCTAGAATGGAAAAAACTTTACTCCCCATTACATTTTTCAGTAAGAAAATGACACATGTTGAGAAAGGATATCACCCATGCATTCAGCAACGTTTGGCCATTTACTGGGGTTTAAAACAAACTGAATACCTAACAGCTTTTTCCAAAGACATTATAGTACAGACACCACATAATGCCATACAGGCTTTGGTAAATGACACTCAGCTAAATAAACTGATTGATGACATCAGTCAAGTAGTGTTTGCAAAATGGTTGGCATTATTTAGTGTCAAGCAAGTTACAATAAAGGCAGGAGATAAGTATTACTCATCTAACTTAAAGGGATATGAAGGATATGAAGGAAAATGACACAAATGCATTAGGCACATTTTACATCCAGAAAAGCCCATTCTGTCCCCTGATTTTCAGAAAGACAGGCCATCCATCTTTGTTGACGATACTCGCTTTTGGGACAATGGACAATATCGGAATGGATTTGCAGTAGTACCAGAAAACCCTTCTATGGGACAGCCAACTGATTCAGTTACAGCATTTTCCACCTGTCAATATTTTTTCAGACAGTGCATATGTAGTTAATTCTCTGTGGCTGCACATGCCTACGTGGGCAAGGAGAGTGTTTTCTTGATAATATGGGAAACCACTCAAGCATGTTTCTGTGTTGCAGACTGTTTGGAATTTGGTTCATAGTCAGTCCCTTGTAGGTTGCTGCAGTATCTTAAAGGCAAAAGCTCATCAAAAAGTTACAAATGAAATTCTTGAGTTAAATAACTATGCTGATCAGATGGAAAAAAGGCAGCAAAGGAAGGAATACCATTGTATCCTACAGAACACCTTTCTAGTGTACCAGATAAAACCACTGCAGTACATGCCATACAGACATTTTCAGCTCAGAATTCCAACATGATTTGCTGCAGATCCAAACTAAGTTTGGACTGCATGAAGAGTTAAAAAAATGTACTCTTGTAGGAGAAAGTCCAGGACAATATTATGCTAAATGTTTTGAAGATGGTTCTAGTCTTCCTTATATACCATACCAACAGGCACGACAGTTAGTGAAATTTAATCATCCGGTATTGGGACATTTGAGTACACAAAAGTTATGGCCCATTGTAATGAACAAGTACTGGCATCCACAGTTAAAGAAAATCTGCGATTTAGTGCATGCTGAATGCTTAATATGTTTGCAGGTTAATGCTCAATTGAAACAAACAGTTACTAAGGGTAACTCCAGTGGATAGACCTTGGTATACCATCCACATTGACTTTGCAAGTCCATTACCCCCAGCTAAATGTGGGTACAGGTATCTTCTAGTGGTAGTTGATGTTTTTTCAAAATGGGTAGAAGAAATTCCTACAAAAACAATGACAGCTAAGGCTACAGCAGAAGCCTTATGGAAAAAATGTTTTTTCATTGCGGATGGCCACGAGTTATCGAATCCAATAATGAGCCATAATTTGTCAGTAAACTGATGAAAGCTTTGTGTGATTTACTTGGTATCCAGCAACAATTTCATGCTCCTTACCATCCCCAGTCTAATGGGATAGTTAAAAGAATGAACTGGACTCTTAAGGAACGCCTTACGAAAGCCTGCTTGGAAAAAGGTGTAAATTGGGTAAAACATTTGCCTGGAATCCTGCTGGGTGTCAGAGCAACTCCACACAGTAAAACAGGGATCTCACCTTTTCAAGTTATGACAGGCAGCAAAATGCCTGTACAATTGCAATTCGATCCTACTGTTAGTACAAACAGATCATTATTAGAAATTGCACAGCATAAGCAATGGTAAAAAGATATTTCTGAATTGTGTCAAAGCCTATCAGAGATGCAAGCATTCAAATTACGGTCAAAGGATCATGTTATGCCAGAAGAAAACCTTCCCTCTGGGACACAGGTATTGATCAAGATGTCCAGACAGATGGTCCATGGGATAGTACTTGGCAAGGACCTTTTGAAATAATTGCTTAGTTAGGACCTCTAGTGTACAAAGTTAAAGGAAAGAAAAAGAGCAAAATAATTCTCGTTCACAGAGATCACTTGAAAGTCATTAAGTGACTTCATGTTTTGTGGTGGGGGGGGGGTGTTGTAGACTCACGGCAAATGCCAAGTCTGAAACAGTTGAAAAAACATCTCTCAAAACAACTTTTCAGATTAATACCACTTACATGGAAAGGTTATATTATTGTACATAATAAAGATTCCATTTGTTATTGTACTAACTGTACTCATTGGAGCCCTTGGGGCAGAGTGTCAAACAGGAAAAATGCAAGTTTGGAAAATAAACAATGACAATAATACTTTTGTAAGATGTTTATCACATGTTGATTTCCTTAAATGGAATAATAAGAGCTATGTGTTCACTGAACCCATAGAAGTGAATATTTCCAAGAACTGGAATTATGACTTAATACAGCTTCCCAATATATCTGTACCCTTAGATAATTTAAAAAAACACAATGAACAATGCTAAAATCCTCAGAGAGTATTGGGAAAAAAAAAATAAAAGTATTCTGTATTATGAGGCATTAAGCATCATTGCAAAAGATAAACTACTTAGTTTGGCTGAAAAGACCAGAAAAAGACTGCTCACAATTGGTGGGATATCGTTACTGGTTGGTCAAAAACAGGAAAAAAAACTGTTAAGTTGGTTGATACACCCTATATTAGTAGTGTTAGGCATTATAGTCATACTAACTATCTGGAATTGCTACCTAAGTTGTCATTTGCGAAAAACTTATAGAATTCAACAAATCATGATGGTTAACCTAGATAAACTGGAAAAGGTTTCAGTGTGTACAACTGAAGTTGAAAATGATCAGTCATTTTCCGCTTTTTAAATGAAAAGAGGGAATTGTGAGAGTAAAAGAACAGGTTAAAATGGATTGTTTTCTGAAAATGTAAAATAAATGTTCTGCATTTCAGTGTGTAGAGTGCATTGTTTATTTACTTGGCAAAAACATATAGCTTGACATTCATTGTTAATAAGAATCAGAAGTAAAATATTTTTTCTCTTATAAACTATGCAGCTTGTAAAATTTATTATCTAGAAGCAGGTCAAGATAAACTCTTGTATGCAGCTGTGTATCGTCAATATGATATACAAGATAGGCCAAGGATGAAAGGAGTTATTCTTCAGGAACAGAATGTTTAAGATATGGAAAACAAACTGTTAGCAGACGAGCTTGAGAGGAAAAACTTATTATTCTGAAAAATTCTCAAAACTGACGATGCAGACAGAAAAGACACTATAAAGATTGGGACTTTTTCTTTTGTATCAGAGACTTTGATTATCCTAAGCTGAAGTATGTTTTGATGTATATACCTTTCATTGTTAATCTAGATGTAAACCTTGTGTGCAGTAAAATAATGTCATAACAGCAGAACTGTCTCAGTGTCTTCACTGAGTAAAGGTACAGACTACCTGAATAGTGTAGTATAACTTTAACAGAATTAATGCTAGTTTAACAGGGTTTGTGTGGACTTGGCTTTGCTGCATAATTTTAAGTCTGACAGTGCTATGTGGTTGACATAACTCTCAACTGTAGGGCTATCCGCAGAGTGGCCAGATTTTGGACTCTCATGTTTGGTGTGTTTCTCAGACATATTTTGTCTTTGGAAAATCAGTAGCATACTATGCGGATTGCAGTCAGTAAATGGTATCATCCATTTGTGTTTCTGACTTCATATCCCTCAGAAAAGATATGTTACAACAAACCCTGTTACACCAGCAATAGTTTATAACAGCAATATTTCACATATGCCATTGTTTTTTGGGCCTCTGCCCCCCAAGTATGTCAGGCTTTGCCCAGATGTCATGCAGTAAGAGGGTGATAGGTAGGGTATATCATTATTTAGTGTCTTCATTCCTGATACCATCCCAGTGATGTATCAGACTGCCAGACATGATATGTTAAGAGGCCTAATATATGAGGACAAAACCTGGACATTATGTGGGACTCTGAACAGTTGAGAGGTCTTTGTATTTCTGGTGATTGTTGACAGACTGTCAGGATTGTGTAGCAGTGTAGTGTGTCGATGTTATTTGGCCTGTGTAGGGAGGGAAGTAGATGTATGTGCTATGGCTTCTTTTCTATCTGCCTGTGCATGCTGCTCCAGTTTCTGGTGGTCTATCGGATGTATATGTTTGTAGGGGCAGAGTGAGACATGTCCCATACCACAATCAGGTGTCATACTACACTGTGAATTGGGCCAGTATATGTAGGGGTAGTGTGTGAGTGGCAAACATGTTGAGATGTTTTTGTTCACATAATCCTTATACTGTACTGTTCCTTTGGCTTAATGTATGTCACTGTGAATTGGTTGTGGGTATGCACAGTCACACTGGCATATGTTTTTCAGTGCTGTTACATCCCTGTAGTGCCTAATATATTTGCCAATACATAAATATATGTATATGTATATATTTTATATGTATATCTATATTTATATTATGTATATATTTTTCCATATATATGCCTGACTGATTCAACATAATATTTTCCCTACTGTTGAATGACTCTACTGTATGATATGTTTGAAAAAGCATCAGCAGTTTTTACAACTCAAATGGTGTAGCGGTACATTGCTCTGACTATGGTGAACAATGCCCTGGGTTTGAGACTTGACAGTGCTGATTATTTTATTGCTAGGCAGAAGAGTGGCTAATGGAAACAGAGTGATTAAAGCAGTTTTAAGCAGTTGTAAGCAGGTTTGCACGGGTTTGAGCGATGCTAAGCCATTCCATCACATGGTTAAACATACAGATGCTTAATCTGTATTGGCTTCACTTAGCATCATGCAAACTCACTTACTACCGCTTACTCACACTTACACCCATGCTAATTTCTTTAAAAGAAAAGAAAAAAGGGGTGACAGGAAAGTGGGGAAAAAGGGGCATGCAGAGGGAAAAACAATATGAAAGATAGCTATGGATGTGCAAGACAGGTGTAGGGAAAGTCCATAGCTGTCCATTTCTTATACAGCAACAGCTGTGCATTTGTACAGAATTTGGAGGTGAATTTGGACACTCAAACCCCAGTGAGAGAGGTGAGGACAACAGAAATATGTTGTGAAGCCACTTGTACCAGATTACATATGTCCAGCTGACACTTGTGCAAACTGGATAGCTATGTATGGGGCGACATTTGTTTTGGGACAGATACCCTTTTCTTTTTTTTTAAGGTGAGAGTTGGATGTTGGGGAAGGATTGTAGGTATGTCTGGGTAAGTAGTCTGGGTAGGGAGACAGACAAGACAGCAGACAGGGGTGGTATATGACACATGTGGGGGTAAACACATTTGACGGGGAGAGTGGTTGGGAATCCAAAGCCCATGGGCCCCCATATGGTTACAGTTGGACTGAGATCCCCACCCATGGGCAGTCACCACTGCATCTTCACATCCCCAAAGGTGGCTGTACTGGGGGCTGGACAGGAGGGGTGAGCTACCCCTCGAGGTGTGCCAGACAGCCCTCAATCTGACACAGCTGATCTCCAAACTCAGATCTAAGGGTGGTGCACACCAAACCCCAGACCTGACAGTGGGTGCCAGCCTCCTGTCCACGCCTGCTCCAGGGGAGGGGACAGGCCCCATCGCCTGATGCAGTTCCACCCAAAGGTGGTGCAGGACCAGTGGAGGAGGCAGATCTGGGTTGGGTCCCAGATGTGCTGGGGCCCAATGCCACAGCCAGATGAGACAGGACAGGTAGGTCTGCTGGGATCTGCCTTCCCAGATGTGCTATGGTGTTGAGGTATTACAAATTATTTTAGTTAATCATTGCCATAGTCATGAACAATACATTTCAAGATTAGTTATAACAGCATGCATGGGTGTTCCAATTAACCCACATAAAACAGATTTTGAACATTTGCATAGCAAACAGAACATTTGCAGAAATGGAACAACAGTATGCATCATAACAGCATGCCAGTAACATTGACATCAACAGGCCACTAATAATGGTATTTGAACAAGGTATGTTAACATGCAAGCAATCAATATAAGAATGATAATATAACACAGGTCCCAACATTAGGTAAAACATACCCATAGTATATGAATTATTGTACTTGATCCAGATGAGGGGTGGGGGAGAGACAACAAGTTCATTAACATCTCTTTATGCTTCTGTTTTCCACACCAGTACTACTCAATACTCTGTTGGTCTGCCCTCACTTTACATCTACCTATAGCCCATAGCTTCTGTAGCACAAACATACCTATTAAGCTGTCAGGCTGAAATGGTATGTGGCAAACTGTGACAACTCTGGGTACATGACTAGAGGGGGCTCATACATGTCAGCGGTACATATCTGGCACAGGAGGGGTACTCTGACCTGCTGTTATGTGAGTGTGTTACTGACATATGTCAACTGGTTTCCTATCTGTGTCCAGGATTATTTGCAGCAGTGACCACTAGCCGAGACAGCATAACACTTGGGAGAGATGTATCAGAAACATTCCTCTCAACTTCTTAAAGCATGACATCTGGACAAAGCCATACATGAGAGCGGGGCAAAGGGCCATAGCTATGGACAATTTTTAGATATCACTCTTACATACCTAGAATGTTGATAGCATAACAGGTTTTGCATTTGCATGGCTTTTCTGAAGGATATGACATTTGATACTTACATGTCTATCATTATTTTCTAACTTCAGTCTATAATGATTTGCCACTGATTTGCCATGACACCACTAGTTTATGTAAAACAGACCAAAACTCTGAGACAAATATCTGAACATTCAGTGAATATCTATACAGTTGAGAGGTATGATTCGGGAAGAGTGCATATTGTATGTACCTATCCTGCTGTCATTTGGAGGCATGTTGTGTGACAATTGAACAGTTGTACACAGTTTATTAGTATACCCTTCATACAGCTTCGAGCAACATTTCCTTACCTGTAAAACCTGTGGAGAAAATTTATGTTAACACTACCGGACTGTTTTTACATTTATTCCTGATTCCTTGTATACAGATTTGCACACATCTTAGTACCACTCCCTGGTTTCAAACTGTGTCTGGGTGTGCAAAATTAACAACTAAGCTATTTCTTATCACAATGAGCTACCTGGGAACTGCTGTTCCTCATTTCCCTGGTTTCTGCCTAATAGTGTCTTGGTTAGATAGTCTGAACTTGAAAACCTATGATTCATGCATGGCAGATAATTATTATACTGTGCATTAATCTTTTGGATTACTACAATCTGGAAAGCAAAGGTTAACACAAAGCAATGCTGCATGGAGCACAGTTTTATACTTTACACATTACTATTCAGGGTTTAGAGATTAGTGCAGTATATATGTCTACAACATCTTACAAGAATAAACACAACAGTTTTTTTGTAAAGGGTCTTTATTTCACATCAGTATTAGTCAGTCAAACTTTTATATTTATTCAGTTCACACAGTAAGAGTATACCTACTAGTAGTATGCAATGCACTTCTTCTTCTTCTTAGCTATTTGGACTATATACTGAAAAATACATTTGTACTCACCAGCCTGTCAGTGCAGCCTCAGCAGTCTGTCACCATGGGCTACAAAGTTCACAGCCCTCTCTGCTGCAGCTGTAGGGGAGAAAAACACACATTATGCATATCTATCTATCACTTTCTCAGGCTAGTATTTGCTACAAACAACTTGATACTGATACTTACATACTACTAGAGCATTCTGGGTCCAAATATAATGGATCCACTCGTCCAAGAAATCCCTCTTTAGGTCAATATAGTGGTGCCATATCTGCTCACTTGTCCGGGGGATGCCAGTAGCACTGGTGAGGTCATGTGTGAGACAGTTCCAGTCCTCCGCTTTGTATTGGGAGTCCTGGTAATGGCCCTGCAGCAGTCTCTCTTCATGTTTTTTATTAGGAGTCCAGCCATGACCCTGGACTCCTGAATGCTCCAGCATTGTGCTCAAAAGCACGCTCCCTCTCTAATGCCAGCCATTGTATCTGCACAGATGGACTGTAACAGATTATGGCTGTATTCCTGCCTGCCCCATTTAAATAGTGCAATATTCCTGCCCTTTGCTGTCACTGGACCATTTTGAAATGATTAAGCACTGCTAAGCAGTGCGTAAATCTGCTGAGCCGGTTTTAACACTGCTTAAAGGAGAAGTTGTTGAGCAGTGTTTAACTGGGCACAAATTCACTTGGCTGAGCTACCTGTTACATAGCAGTCATGTCGTAGCAATGGTTTCACTTGCTAAGCATAGCTGTGCATTGCTAACCATTGCTCACTTTTAATTTTTTAAATATATCAGAGGACTGGTTTCTTTTATTAAGTATATATCATATACTTTACATGACATCCCTCTATGTGCTTTCCTTACATTGGCAAGGGGTGTGACTATACTGTATGGGGCAGTTGTCTGTACATAGGTGGTTTCACATGTTATATGCACTCACACTTACATTGTACACCAGCTGCACTACCCTGGTTGACAGAAAACAGTTGCTACATAATTTAAGTTGATAAAAATAATTTGAACACTACTTTCCCATAGAAAAATAAGTTCCCTGTCTTAGTACTTGAACTGTGAACACCTGCATGTAAAGCCAGGACTCTAACCCCTAAGCTATCTCAGATTGAAAATTTTACATGTATATTTGTATTTATGTCCTGTGGGATGTTTAAACTATGGTAAGCTGTAGGCCGTAACGCACACACCTGCTTAGCTATACTTAAACATTCCATACCATAGAAAAAAATAATATTATTATATTATTATGCTGTATGAGTGAGTTTTTGTATGTTCTGACAAGTCATTAAGGACTGCAATTGGGAAATAATGACATTCATGTGGCTTTCAGGCTTCTATCCTTCAGGGACTCCTGCTAATACATATCCTGATTTCTATTAACTTTCTAAGTGTGTGAGGGCAATGTTTCAGAGGTGTCCCTATTTTGTTGCTTTTTCCCACCATTATTTGTGCCTTTGTCCACATGGACTGCTGTCAGGGAATATTGGCGTACATTTGCTTTCAGACCGCTGTCCTTTGGTGATTCATGCTAATGCATGGCCTGTTTTCTATCAACTTTCTACGTTTGTGGGGCACGATATATATATATATATATATATATATATATATGTTGTGTCCCTTTTGAGGGATTTATCCCCCATTATTTGTATAGTTGCACAAATTTCCTGCTTTAGCAGGTTGTGTAGGTGTCATACGGCACGTTTATAATGCAGGGTGTGAATCACAGAACCTGTCACACACCCCCTGCATTGCTTTCCTGATACCATGTTTATTTCAGTGTCCACAGACACTGAAATACTGGCGTAATATTAGAGTAATTCTCTCATATTATGCCAGATCCTATTAGAAAGTGCCGTACAGAACTTTCTGAGTGCACAGGGTGTGTTCAATGTCTGTGCAATACTTGAACACACCCCTGCAGTCATTCATGATTCATGTCTGTATATGTTGAACAGCAGCTCGCCTTCATGAATATGCAAGGCACTCTGCTGTGCTATATGGATATGAACCACTCCATGCAAGAATAGTGCTATTCTTGCACGGAGTTTATTGAATCCCAGGGTTGGTCTTTCTTTCCTCAGTACTATTTCTTCCCCTACCATGTACATCACAAAGTACAGAACTGTATCTCTTCTTTATTTTCTATTCTGCTTCCTATAGCCACCATCTCACAAATATATACATTCACTACTTCCTACATTGAACATTAGTAGTAAATCCACAGGAACATGAGATTCAAAAATTTATCCAAGAATGATTTTCTCATGATAGTTTTCTTCAGATTGATGTATGGGTCATTATACAGGAATTCACAGCATAGAATAGCTGGGGTCAGGGTCTGGAAGTGGCTGCAGACCTTAACATAGTTTAGCATCCATCCTTCAAGGAACTGCTTTATGTTGTCATGATAGTTTTCTTCAGACTGCTGTATGGGTCATTATACAAGAATTCACAACATAGAATAGCTGGGGTCAGGGTCTGGAAGTGGCTGCAGACCTTAACATAGTTTAGCATCCATCCTTCAAGGAACTGCTTTATGTTGTCAATAGTTTCTCATTTTGTGTTCATTCTCTTTGTGGTGCTATAACAGATATATTTTTCAGACTTCCACCGATAAATACTATTAGCAACATTAATACAGGTACCCATTGCACTATAGGTTTTCTTAATGCTACATAATCTTGAGTCTACTTTTGTGACCAAAGTCTTGCATACCATACTCCTTGATATTTTTAGTGTCTTTTTAAATTCTTTTCAGAACTTTAATGAAAGGTTGCACTTTTTTGACCAAACACACTGGCAATACTTTTGTACTTATGTTTTCCCATTTACCTGTGACATCATAGTTGTTTTACTAAGCTGTCTCAGGGGTAATAAACCTCACATGATCACCCAGGCTCATAACAGTAATCTTAAATCAATTGGATCTGCTACTGAGTAGTGAGGGTTACACATCTGTCACATCTGGCTGTTTCACAAATTGGTCAGTATACAATAATGGCACTGCAAAAGTCTTTAATTAGACTGTGTATCACACGACATGCATATTTTCTGCAGCTAGGTATTAACATTTAAAGCTGTACATGCCAAATAGTATATCCCCTTTTCCCTAGTTAACAAACACAGGCATATTTATAGTATATGCATTCTGTTTGGGGTATCTCACATTACATTCATCATTTTAAATTAATTTCAATTCTGCACTGAGAATAACATGTCCATTTTTACATCCAAATAAAAACATTTCTGTACACATTCAAAAATGTTTGCTAAGTGCAGTTTTTTTAATATTTAGTGTCATAATTAGCTGTCCATATATCTTTCTGGTTTCATTAATAGTTTGACATATTTGGCTTTCTCTGGACATCTGATCTCCTTTTTGGGGTGATTTGCTACACTACAGGTTTTTTTTTTAATTACAACTTGGAGACCCTTTTTCTGCATGCCCTGATGATCTCAAATCTCCCAGGCTCTAATTTCCCATGACAGCACTGGCTCAGGAACTTCAGGTCCCCCTACCTTTTTTATTTCAACATATTCGTTTATACAGATGTCAAGGATTCCTCCTTTACAATGATCAGTTTCCTCTACAAATAATAACATACTTTGGTATAACTGCTTGACCAATTTCAGCTTCAGTCTGGAATAAAAGTCCATGGGCTTTGTATTTCTATTATCTCCAGACTCAAAGTTTCATAGTTTTTAATTCTGAAAGTGAACAAAAAGTGAAGGAAACACAGGAAGAAATCAGAAGAGACAAAAGTATTATTATGGTATATATATTTAATGTCTTAGATCCTCTGTATCTGTGTAATTCTTTTCATTTCTTCTTCTATCTTTGGTAATTACAGTGTCTGAACAATTTCTACTTCTTTTAGCAGTTCTTCATTCTTTGTTGGAAAATATTATGCAATTAACATATTTGCTATGTGTAGTTCCTTGTATGATCAATATTTCAGTTTAAGATCATACTCTTTGAAAGTAATTAACATTCTTTTCAATTTTATAGGGGCCTTTTGCAAAACTTTCTGAATATGCTGTGTAAGAGTTTAATGATTGCCTCTACATGATTTTTTTCCCAAAGAGAAATGTGGGAATTTCTTTCATTCATATGTTATTGTGACCAATTCTACTTCTATCTGAGCTTCCGTAAATAGTCTTGTCCTATAAGCGTTTGATCTTTTCTCCTACAGAATCACAGCTCCTACATTATTCTGAATGGCATCTACTTGTAATACAAATCAGGCTGATTCACATAAAGCTTTAAGCACTGCTATTGTATTTAAATTCTAGAGAACTTCATTTTTTTCTTGTTAATAGTATGATTCCTAAGTTACTTCTTGAGTAAATAGCTTTCTTAGTAGTATAATTGCTCTCAGACACCTTAAAGTCAAACTTTGTAAGGTACTGCATATTATTTGCAATCTCTGTAATTACTGCTTGTGTTCTGAATTTGGTATGTGCCTAATTGCACGTACTTTTTTCCATATCAGGCTTTTGTTCTTCTCTTTTTAGAATATGATATATGTGTTTTAGACTCCATACTCTTATATTACATTTGCATGTACTTACCTTAACATTATTTAAGCAATAACCAACGACGTGGTGTGGTATATTGAAGATTTACCCAAGATCGGTTTGGTTTAATCACGAGGGCAAAAACCGAGTGATTAAATAAAGACAACCATGGGTAAATTTCAGTATACTACAACCACAGAGTCGGATATTAATTATGCAATGACATTATTTAAGAAAAGAAATACTTACTTTGCTTAAATAATGTCTTTGCATAACAGCGCATTACTGTTCTTCCGCTGGTTGTGGTATCCTGCTGCCTTGTTTTGATGTACTGAGCATGCGTATGGGACTTGCGTTCCCATCCATACCCAGTACAGCAATGCTTTGAAAAGGAAGCAACAGAGAAAAGAAAGTCTCCATTGCTCCATTTTTGTTTTCTTTTTTTTTTTTATTAAAAAAAAAAGTTTTGGCTACATTAGGGGTAGGAGAGAGAGAGACAGAATGGAGGAAATGTAAAGAAAATCAGGTACATGTCTTTAGTTTTAAATAACGTACCTGATTTCTATGTATTTCCTCCATGCTGCCTCTCTGGTATGTCCGGAGTCTAGACTACAGATTTTTTTTTATTTTTTGTTAAAAAAAAAAATAACAGTTATGGAATATACGAACGGGATGAAGTCCGGGTGACTGGACCTTTTTCTGTTGGTATAGTCTGAGATTTACAATGGCCATGCTGGTTGGGCTGACTAATCAGTGTGCTTGTTTTCGAATATTAATGGCCAGTCGTATAATTAAGCATAGTCTGTTTAGTACTTGTGTCAGTCTCCTTTCATGGCCTTCTCATATTGTACTCCTCATACTATTAGATGAACAACTAACCCTAGAACTCAGAAAGGCCTAAAACCTATGGAAGCCTTTACTCTGAAGGTTTCAGTAGTATGGTAAGCCAAGAAATTCAGAGAACACCCTTCTGCTATGGCAATAGTATGGACAATGATGTCACTGGCAAAGCTGAATGAAATGTGTTGTCAGTACTAAGTTTCCATTTGAATTCTCCCAATGAAGACAACAGCACTGGAATAATGGTGTTACATGGAGGAAAACATCTGCATCACTATGGGTGGCTTTGAGGCTCATAACACAAACACAGGTACGTATTGAAAAAACTGCCCATCTGTGTGTGTAGATGTGTGTGTATGTGTGCATATCTGTAAGGGCATAAATATGGCTGTATGAATGTGTGTGTGTGTGTGTGTGTGTGTGTGTGTGTGTGTGTGTGTGTGTGTGTGTGTGTGTGTGTGTGTGTGTGTGTGTGTGTGTGAATCGTGCATGCCTGCTCACATAAGCTGTGAAGTGCCTGCATAAATGGGATGCACGAGATGGTAGGAGGGACACTAAAGCAGTCAGATTGACAGTGCAGTGTTCAGTTTACAGATGTGATAATTACCTGCTAGTAAAAGATTCCTCTGGCAACTTTACCTTGTCTCTGAATTAGAGATTATCACTGCCACATTGACTGGCAGACCTCCATTGGTGATAATCTCTGAATATTATGTTATGTTTACACAAAGCTTTTAATTACCTCTATAATATCTCAATATTTGATAGAAGAATATTATGAAACAAGGTTGAAGAAGTCACATCTAAATGGATTTTGAAAAAACAGTCCAAGTCTAGCACTGAAAGTGGGGGTTAGTTATGGTACACTTTTTATTGATTAGAGAGCACAGTGAAGTTGCTTTATCATTAAAAGTTTGGTTAAAATTAAGAATATTAATTCAGGTTATCTGTCAGGGATCAAATGGGTTTTGTTAGACTGATGAGGGTTAGAAATGAGAGACAAAGAGAGATCAATGGAAAAAAGTTTTACTGATGAGAGTGGCATATGTTAAGCTGCAGCCATAAAGCAACTAGTCCAGCAGTATAGTCCATACCAGATGGATGTTTCACCACATTAAATCATTTAATTTTCAGTTTCTAGAAGGAAGTCTGACGTATGGCTAAAAGGAATTCAGATTCAGACCGATTTTGCAATCTTTTCTTTTTCTTTGTATAGGTGTGTGTGTGTGTGTGTGTGTGTGTGTGTGTGTGTGTGTGTGTGTGTGTGTGTGTGTGTGTGTGTGTGTGTGTGTGTGTGTGTGTGTGTGTGTATGTGTGTGTGTGTCCTGGAGGTCATTCACATGCTGGGTACCCAACATAAGGCAACATACTGTATGACAAGCAGAACCACACATCATATTGCATTATGAAAATAATAAATCCTTATTGTTCTGGGGAGATTTCTCAAACATTAACATGCCTTGAAAATATCTAAAAGAAACAAGAAAGATACACTCAGAAACAACATTTACAGACTCTACCTTATATATGTCAACAAGTCAAAACAAAATTCCTGGAAGGCAAACCTGGCCTATGGGTATGGAAAATAATTGTGAAAAACATACTAATCAGGAATGTATGGGGGCTCTTAAAGGCTGTTTCATGACTGAGAAGATGGAAAAAATAAACAGCAGCCATAGCCATTAACACAAACTCCATCATCATCATGCAGCTTCAGCTGAGCTGCTGAAGTTGAATTGTCCTATCTAAAGCACAAGCAAAGCTATTCCTTCCCACAGTATATCCAGACACCAGTGCCCTACTTGGCTAAAAAAGAAAACAGCACCATACTTACAATGATCAACATCTTAATATAGCACCATAAGGAAAATGAATGAAGAATATAGCAGGAGGTGCATGAAAACAGTGATAATCCTAATAACGTCACAAGATTTAAATATGTTTAAATCAGAAATGAAAGTTTAACTCTAGGATTCAATAAGATCCATGCAGGCTTTGCATGTGGCATGCCTAAGATAGGTTTTTATAGGCTCATAGGTTAGTACTAAGCTAGCTGCCCTTACGAGCCATTGCAAGCCTAGCCAATTTAATGCCTTGTGAGTCTCAAACCCTGCACCTTGTGTTTGTAAAGAAAACACCTTAACCATTAGCCCACCTTCCTGATTTTGTGGCTAACAATGGTGCTGCAAGGTAGGAAACCGTGTAAGCAAACTCGGATACGATTTTGTTGAAAGCAGAGCACCTACAGTCAGCGGATTTGTGGTGAATGCCACAATGACCACTAGGGCTTCTCAGACAGCTCTGAATGATACCTCTCAACCTCTAAGAGCAAGAAATCTGGACATAGCCATCAATAATGTGGGGACAAAAGGCCAAATATAGGGACACTTTGAAATATTGCTTTTACAAGACTAACAAATTGATAGAACAACATGTATTGCATTAGCATGAAATTTCTGAAAGGTATGGAGTCTGAAACTCAGATGTCTGTCATTATTTTCTGACTTCAGCCCTAAATAATTTCCCAATGATTTGCAGAAAAAACACAATTTTAGGAGAAATGAACCAAAAATACGATGCAAAAATCTGGTTATTCTGCAAAAATATGGACAGTTAAGAGGTATGCTGTGAATCTGTTAGTGCAATGTATTTTCACAAAGGCCAACATAATGTGGGGACATTTAACCAGAAATAGGGACATATTTGCCATAGATGTCACATAGACGTGGTAAAATGAAACTCAAAATACCTGTCATTCTCTTTGAGCAACATATGTGGATGAAGGCATACATAACGGGGGTACAGAGGCCCAAAATATGGACAGATCTTTGATAATGCACTTCCAAACTTAGATGCTTGGTAGAATAAATATGTTGTACATTATCATTAACTTTCTGAAGATTATGACATTTGAAACTCAAATGTCAGTCATCAGTTTTTGACTTCACTTCACAATAACATGGCAATGATTTGCCAAAAAAACAAAAATGCTATGAGGAAAAGAACACAGATATGTGACAGAAACTGGACACTCTGAACAAATCAGGACAGATGAGAGGTATGCAAATGTATGTAATACTGAGTCACATCAGCCCAGAGATCATCCGAGTGATATGGCAGAAAGCCACAAATTTGATAAGGAAAACATCTGGACATCCTGGGAATATCTGGATAGTTGAGAGGTATGAATGTGAAGTATATGGGTCAATCACAGTACAGGACAGTGTATATACAGTACAGAGTATTGTGATACCCTACTCCTGGCATTCTACACTGAAGCTGTGTTGATCTGTAACAAGACATGGGTTGCCATGTAAAATGATCACTCAGGGGAAGTGTGTGTATTGAAAAGGGATACACAGATGAATTGTAGGACTGAACACAGGGAAAGGGGAAAGGTGAAACTCTCTCATTTAAAGCAGAGGATGGCATGTCAATGGAAGATGGTTGTAGCAGCAACACTAAGCACGTATCTATATGGCACAGTATGTACTGTACATTGATAATGTGTTGTCTGTGACTGTCAAACAAGGTGACATAATGAGGAGGATATCTGTGTGCGACAAACATCCTTGCATGAATAATGCAGAGGACATATATCAGGTATCTGACATACAATAGGTGTAGGGTGCACATTCTGAAGCTGTGCAAACTCATATGCCTAAATATGAGTGTACTCACAGCAGAGGTCATCAGCAAGGTGGCCACAGGTAAAGAATCATGAAAAACATTACAAGAACCAACCATAATCATGGATGATATCAGAATAATACCACCACTAACCCCATGCCTCTGACATAACATATGTGATGTGGAGTGATAAGAAATGGGCTTGCACACACACACTTGAACAACTATTAATGGGCTAGGCTTGTAAATGCCCTCGGGCAGATAGCCTAGTATGAACCTATGAACCTATGAACCTATGAACATCCACACTCTATGAGGTTGCCCATGCACACTGTCCTGGCACTATAATATCTGCAGGAGATGTTAGGAGAGACAATGCTATACCTGTATGCCACAGTATGGCCAATACAGGCTAGTTGCTTTGTAGTGTGTGCACAAGCAGAAAAGGTAGCACACATGCGTCTGGTTTAACAACTTGATTAATGTTCCACACCATTAGACCATCATGTATATTCCACAGAAAAATACTTAGGTATGGCCAATAAGCTGTTTGACAAAGGGGGTACACTTTAGTTACACATCACTGGAAGATGTGTAGGGAGGTACACAAAGAAGATTCTACTGTACACAGTTACTGGTGAGATGAAGGCTGGGAACCATGAAGGTATTATGGCCTCTGATGTGGATGCCATTCACATACACAGTATATGTGTTACATTCAAGGGAGTAGTTAACTCAGCACTGTGACCACATGCTGGTGGGTGTACCACTTACCATCTACCCCAGGACATAGGTCACATACCTATTGGTCTAATTATAGGGTGTGATGTCCACATTATACTTGGGTGGTGTGTTTGTTTTCTGATTCAACAAATCCCTCCACGTTTCTTATCAATGCAGGTGTTGTTATGGCTGTGGCAGCAGTTTTTGGTATGTGTTGATACTGACCGTATTATAATAATATCACAGTTGGAGTCAATTATTGCCCACATTCTGTAGTTCTTCAGGCAGCTGTTTGGACACAGCATGTATATGTCATCTGTAATATCCGTCACTTAACTAATGGGCAGGAAAGGGCTTAGCACACACCCCTGATGTACCAGCCTGGTCAGTGGACCTGAGATATAGGTCATGTCACACATTTCAACATAGTGAGATGCCACATATGTCATACACTAGTATACCCATTTGGTGATATTGCTGTTTATGGCCACATATGACAGTGTTGATTGAATACCTCACTGTGGATTTGTGGCAAATGCCTTGACCTGGTCAAGTTCTACAAGATGACACTGTTGTCATTGCACATGCCCTTGATGACCTCTTTAAGGACATTTATCAGATGTAAGAGACTTGGTGTTCTATTAACAACTCACACAGATCTTTTGCACACACCTGGAATATTACAAGTGTACATGTCAAATAGGTCCATGATGACACATTGGTCTACCTCACAGTCAAGAAACGTCTGGATTTCTTTATACATGTATGCATCAGGTGCTGTCCCCCCAACTCTGGTGGAGGTAAGTTGATGTATGCCCTTTTATGGCAACATGTGGAGGGTGCATTGAACTGTGTATTCAACTGTATCAGGAAGATGTATGTGTTGAGTCACACCATAGGTGATTTGTGATGTTGTCAGAGCCCATTGATTCTGTGTGATAGGCCTGGATGAAGGTATGACAGTGCATACTGTCTATCATGATCTGGCCTAGGGTTTTGACACAATTTCCCATGCAGATATCAGTGAGAAAACCTGCAAGCTGGGGATTAAGCCTTATAACAGTTGATGGGTAACCAATCAGTACACTGATAGAACACATCATGTGAAAGTTGGTGAATCAAACTGTACCACTAGAGCTGACAACATTGGCAAACCCCAGGGATCTCTGCTTGGCCCTTGACTGTTTGAACTCTTTCTCTTCTCTACACTGCAGGCTAAAGTTTATGGCCTTTGGCTTAACAAGTTTGCTGATTCTTTCATATTGCGTGCAACCATTGAGTCCACCAATGGTGGTAACCTAATACAGGAGGAGCTAGCACACACAACTGAATGGTGACAAAAACACATGATCTGCAAATAAATGCAGAAATGTGAGTTTGTAATGTTGTCTGACTGAAAAGTAGAATTCCATATTAATTTCAGCATTGACAACAGTCCTGCTATGCAGAAACTCTGTGACACAAGCACTGGGAACACATGTAGATAGTAATCTGAACTTTGACCACCAAGTGTCCACACTCTTATTAAAAGCCTATGTTGTAAACATCATAACTCATGCCATCATACTGAGATCTTAGGATTGCATGACAGCACTGTAGTCAAACCTCATAGCAACACTAATAGAGTATAATGGTCTTTTTTCCATGTACTTCATCAGACACATATAGCAGCTGGACAGACCACAGGGCATTCTCAGCAAGATAACACAAGGTTTAAAAACCATACCATGATGTCTGTGGACAGATTAAAAGCCATGTCATTGTAATGTTTATTGTATAGGATGAGGTGACACCTGCCTTGGCTCCAAGATAGTCTCTAACTCTGCCCTGGTGGAAATACTACATATCCAAAAACCTGATAGAGTCTGTTGCGGAGAATATAACAGTGTCCCACATGGTAATATAAAATGATCTCTGTAATGTCAAGTAATAGCTCACACACACACACACACACACACACACACACACACACACACACACACACACACATACACACACACACATGCACACACATACACATTCATACACACACACAAACACTTGACTGCAGCAAGATTAAAACCGCAGCCTAGCTAAATATACAAACTACAGAACCCAGTACTTTATGCAAGTGCCACACACAAGTCTGATTTATATATGACTGCAGGTGAACTTGTAGTAGATGACATTAGAATACCAAGGGAAGACAACAGGTTGGGAGGCCTACATTGGCACATAGCTTCATAGGTTCATATGAGGGCACTAGCCTAATAGCACTAGGGTGTGTAGAAGCCTAGCTGTGTATAAACACAAGTATCCTTATTGGTCAGTTTTAGCAGAGTGAGTTTGTGAGCAGCAGCAAGTGGCCCTGTCCATGAGGGACATAGGTGCCAGCCCAGATGTGACTTTACAATCAACCTACCAGTAGTCAAGGTTGCACTTGAACAGGGTCATTAAGGACCACTGCTTCACACACAGTAGGAGCCTAATACAGAGGAGTGTGAATCGTTATGAGATATAACTGTCTCCTCAACATGTTCTGTTTATGTCACATGCTAGGTTGAGAACCCTGGGGCAAATTATTATTGTCCCATTTGAATTGCAGATGTCCATCATTTCCAAAAGGGCAGGGTCTGAGACTGCTCTGCAGGGCAGTCGTAGGTCACCTCTCAGCAGCCTTCATGATACCGAGTACAGGGACAGGTATGTCAGTCTTTCTATGTATGTTATGTTTGGAGGCCTGTGATTCTCTCAGGCACAACCCTGTGTTTTCTCGAATTGCTGCAGGTATCTGGTGAGGTACAGACAGATGTGAGCATTGTAGTCCATCATTGGTGTGATAAGGGTACAGTACAGCAGAATTATGACTACCCTGGTCTTGGATATGATGTCCATATGTATGATGGGTGCAACTGTATGTGTCAACACTATGGGCACATACTGATGAAAGTGTAGATTGCTATCAACATGCACTGCAAAGTCTCACAACACTGTGTTTGAGCTTGAGGGGTGCTATGTATTTCATAATTAGCAGGGGTATATCATTGACAAAGAGGACATCAAGACATTGTATGCTTTAAGGTTGAGTCCATGAGTTCGGCGTCAATAATTTGTCTGTGTCAGTCCTTTCTGTAATATGTTACCATCATTGGGGACTTCTATATGAGTGTATCCAGTCAACAGTCACCTGCAGATACGGTAAACCAAAGGCCATCTACTATTGCCTGTGTTTCAAGGAAGTATTTTCGAAACATTTGATAGCATAGCACAGATCATATTTGTATTCCACTGGTTAGTGGACTAGTGGTGGGGGTGCAGTCCCTAACTTTGAGAGTGTGTGTTCTGCTATTGAGCCAGTTGGCTATCCATTTAGTACTGTATGTCCTAATTCCCAAATGGGAGATCTTCACTATAACATGAATGGGAGATAGTGTCAAAGACCATGGATAGCTCAACATAGGCCATATGTCCTGTTATCCCTCATCCAAGTCCTTGGAGTCAGTATCCAAGAAGTCCTCAAGGGTCAATAAGCAAGATCTACCCTTGGCAAAACTAAAATTTGTAGGGTCAAGTGTGTTGATGGTCACCTACATCCCTGTAGATATGGTCCATGCTGATTCCTGCACTAGTCTTGCAGATAAGGCTTTTTAGGCGTATGGGTCAATAGTTCTGCATGTTACCAGATTGATATGCATTGCATAGCTCATATCTGATATTACATGTTGTTGTGTGGTTGATATATGTGTGGAAAAAGTACTCAGACCCCAGGGTTGCAATGCTTGGGGGGGGGGGTGCAAATACATGGATGTATTGTAAACATGTGGCACACAGATAGGGCCTTCAGTTTGTAGTGTTTCTGCATATAATTTCATGTTTTACACAGGAAATGGACAGCAAATACCAATAATACATCATAATATCAATATTTTGATAATGCAGCGAGCAGTGGGTCTGTGCAATGGTTAGCGAAGTGCATATGCATGCAAGATACACATGTTTGTGTGAAGGTACACAGTGTGCAATTGCAAGCTACATTGTTAAAGCCTGACAGTACTGAGTCTATGAAATACATCTCCCGCATAACTGATTCTGTGGCAGCAAGTATTAATGCATGTATACATTCCTTTTATGGCCCAGATGGTACTGGGTTCTAATACAGGTGTATCTAATGCTTTTAAATACTTTTCATTACACAGTGATAATGCAATGACATGAATTGTTTATACGAGATGTGTTGGTGTGTGGTGTGGGCATAGTGCAGCAGGGTTAAGTGGCATTGTGTGGAGGTAACCATAGCATTTTGCCAATGCTTACCATCTCTACGCATTGGTTTGTGATGCGTACCTTCTCGCAAACATGGAGACCAAAAAGTAAAAAGATCCATTGCTTTTTCTGATACTTATGTCTGTTGTGTGTGGTTCTATTTTCTGACCAGATTAAAGGTGTTAAAATGGGGTATTTAGGAAAGTGATGAAATGGGATGCAAGCAGGGAGAAGAACGAAGTCTGACAGTTAGTACCGAGTCTCTGGAATACACCTGCTACTTAACTGACTCTGTGGCAGCACATGTTAATGCAGTTAATACAGTAATACATTCCTTTTGGGGCCAGATGGTACTAGGTTCCAATACAGCTGCATGTAATACTTTTAACTACTTCTGAATTACCGTTGCTGCTCGTTGGTGTGCGATGAGCACCATCACGCAATAATGCATTAAAGAAAAGAAATGGGGAAAAGAGGACAGTAGTGAAATGGGGAGCAGAGGGAAGAACAAAGGGAAAGCAGGGCAAGAATGTACAGGAGGGAGGTAGGAAATAACCATACCTATCCATTTCTTTAACAGTGTAAAGTGTACATGTGTGCAAACTATTAACTGAATTTAGATGGTTACCTCCAGAGACACATATGCAAAATGGAAAGCTATGTATGGGGCATTTTTTTTTGTGGGACATGTGACAGGTGGCCATTTTTTTTTTTTGAGAGGCAGAACAATGTTGGGGAAGGGACTTGGGTATGTCAGGGTCAGGTAAGTTGGGTAGGTGAGGAAGCAATTGCAGACAGACAAGACAAGAGACAGGGGTGGTGATGGACACAAAAGGTTGGGGACACCATGCTGTGGTGAGGGTGATCACATTAAGAACCCATAGTCATCAAGCTGGGTGACAGTGACAATTGAGTCCTCACCCACTGGACTGTCATTATTGTCACCTCAATCCACCACTGGCTGGAGTACTTGAAGTCTCCTTCTACTACTATTGCATAAAATGATGGAGAGCAGTCTCTCCAGCCATCATAGGTGTACACCAGCAGTGCAGCACACAACCCTACACACCATCTCTGGCATCTCCATGCAGGTGATAAAATCAATATCTCCGCTACTGCTGCCAGAGGGTACCACAGGACTGGCCTCCAGAGCAGGATTATCTGAGGGGGCAGGTAGTGCAAGGGCAGCAGAGGGGATGCTGCTAGCTTGGCTTCTAGATGCTGGGCAATGGTGCCAGAGCCAGTGGGGGAGTGGGCTGTGGGGCAGGCCTACCCTGGTGTGCTGTGGAGCATTTAGTGATACACATTGAAGACATGGACATATTTTGATGACACATAAAATACAACAATAAAGAAAGAAGGAAAGAAAGAAAGAAAGAGAAATAAGGGTTGGGGTGAGAGAAAAAAAAAAAGATAAGATTAGTACCTTCATATGTGACCTACAATGCATTAATACAATTATTTGACTCTGTTATCTTAACCTTTATGTTTAAGACTGCTACCTCCTAGCAGAGAACTTTACTTTACTTTACTTTTAAGACAACCAGCTCATAACAGATACACACTATGCTGCAGACTGCAGCAAGTATTCCTTGACATGTACATATATTGCACATGTACGTATTCCAATTACACAGATTATAGTTTATGGAAGGATATGTGTGCCACTGATATAGAGATTTTACTTTAAGCCTTTAAGTTACACATAATTGAAGAATTAACAGTATTGTACAGTTGGGAAGTGTGGTCTTTGAACCCACAACCTCCGACTAAAGTCTAATATTGTACTCTTGGTTTGTGCTACAGACTATTGCATGCATACTTGCTTTTACAGTTGAGATATGCATGCTTAATTTGATACAGCTCTATAAAATACCAAAAAAGTTATCTTTATCTTTTACTGTTACAGTAACATTACTCTTCTGCTGCATACATACCACATGCTTCCCTCATAGGATCATAAGATCATAGAAGGTTACCAGGCTATTGACCCAGAGGTCATTTCAATCCTAGCCATTTCATCCCAATGTAATACCATAGATACTCTAAATAATAGCCAGGACTGTATTTAGTAATGACTGCCCATGTCCAGGAGGGTTGTAGGCACTATCCTGGGAAGAATTTATGGTGACCCATCCACTCATCCAGGTTCCTTTTGAATGGTGTTATAGAGGTGCTCTGCTTTACATGAACTGGCAGCCTATTTCAAAAATTCAACAGTTACTGGGAGACAAATCTGCCCCTCCAGCATATAGTATTCAAGATGCAGCCATATTTAAGTTCCTAGAATTGGTAGCTCTAGTCCAGTTTGTTTTATGGATGTGTAGCAAATTCATTAGGTTTGGGTCCGGGGTTGTTCTGTAAGCCAGGCATAAGTCTCCCCTAAGTAGTCTATATGATACTGATTATGTGACAGAGACTTTATTGAGTATGTGTAAGGCACCTTGATCTTCTTAGTTAGAGCCTCTAAGGTCTCTCCAATTGCTGCTGGTGCTTTACACAGTACATGCTAAAACTCCCTAGCCCCATGAGTTCACACATTCACCTTGTGAAAAAACAGAACAGGGCAGAATACCATCTTGAGTACCAGTCTTGCCTATACTCAGCTTTTAAGTCTTATAAGCACGCTATGCAGTTTATACTTACACAGTTGTGGGATGTCTCCAGTCCCAAATTCCTTGATCCAATGTTTAAGAGTATCCCTCTTCCTCTTCTGTAGTTCATTATAATGATGCATATATTGTTCACCAGTGCATGGGATACCAGGGGCACTGGATACAGCCTGGGCTAAACTATACCAAGCTTCTGACTTATAATGGGAGCCAGAATAGTCCTCCTGCAAAAGCTGGACACTGTGGTGCTAACTAGGAGTTCAATAAAATTCTTGGACTACTGGACACCCCATCATTTGTTCTCTAAACATGACATTCTCTCCACAAGTACCTGACATGTCTACAACAGGTCAAGAGCAATGGACAGTGATGGTTTCCCACCAATTCCAGTTACTGGGAGTATGCGCACTGTTTGAAAATGTTGTGCTCCACTTACCACCATGCAAACACAGTGTTCGTCAGTGTACACTGCCAAGCACCGTGTTTGTACGATGGTAGGTAGAACACAACAGTGGCAATCAAAGCAATTTCAGGGTTATTGGATGTACAGGCAGCTGTGTATGTGTGTTAGACAAATGTGAAGGCCTAGCAGTCCAGATAGCAGAACTATACTTACAGGAGGAATATACTACACAGTATACCCAAAGTCATACATTTGATAATACATGTGATAATACATAGATAAATAAATACATAACTGACACAATACTAGTGCCATAGCCCTCATATGTATAATTAATATCAGCTACACTATGTCAAGTGTTATAAATGAGAGTGACTATAATGGGAAGTGGAACAACAGTAAAAGTGTATGGAATATGCTGTATTCAAACCTATGACCATGTGTATGACAGTCCTACATTTACACCTGTTATCACAAAAAGGTTGAGAAAACAGTTTTCTATGTTGCAGTTTATTTCTATAAACTGCAATGTCACAACAGTAAAATAAAGGTTGTAAAACCTGTACTAGAACCATCTCTAGTCAAGTCCTACACTTACACCTGCTGCTACAGAGCTAGTTACATGACATTCCCATTTTACTAATCATTCTTAAGGTCTGGCTGTTAACTGCAGTGCAATGATGCTTAGTGAGTTTGTGTGATGCCCAATAGTATTAACTGAATGCATCCATTTCTATTTTCAGCTGTCTGGGTCCTGTCTGCCTCCTGAGTGGGCCAGATGTCCAGTTTGTGGAGCCTGCACTTCACACAAACCATATAAGCACAGCCAAAACTGACATCCATTTTTCTTTGTCTCCTGTGTTTGCACTAAGAGGTGCTTCTTGCAAACACAGGCCAATAAATTACAAAAAAAAAGAAAGAAAAAGGAGAGGTAGTTGAAATGAGGAAAAGCAATCTATGGCATACACATTAGAAAATGTTAGTACAACTGAGATATTTCTACGTAAGTATGGATTTGAAATCTCACAACACCTTAAGAACACAGGATAAGTACCTTATCCCTCTTTGCCATACAAACAGCTTTGTAGTAGAGAACTTATCTCAGTATGCGCACAACCTACTACAACAGCATCTACAGTGATATCAAACCATACAAGTGTCATTTGCACATGTATTAGTTTTGGAGGGAGTGCATCTAGTGATCACACAACCTGTGATGATTATTGCTTGTAAATATACACCTCTGTCTTACATTTCTGTGTTTGTTAGCCATTCTTCATTTATCTGAGCAGTACTCTGAGACATTCAGTGTGTAAGCCATTCTATATCATTGGCCTTAAGATGTGTGAGGATATTAAGTGGAAATAATATTATATGCAGTTGCTAATAAATGAGGGGCAGGTTGGATGTTAAAGAACACAATTTGTCACGTGTGTGCTGTTTACGTACATATCCAACCTTACATGTAACACTTTGTAGATCCAACCTGACACATCCAGTGGAAGTAAGGCAGCCTGCAGCGCTGCTGTGTTTTCCTTCTCCCAACAACTAATCAATCACACTTGCAATTCATTAAAAACAAACAGTGAGGGAGTAACTGCACTATGTTTACATCTTCTACACAGATCTAACTTTCTGGGATTCAGCAATTCTAATGACTTCACACCTCATTTGCATCTTCACTGTGCTGGCAACTCTGAATCTACACCATAGAAAGGCAACCATGTAGCTAAGCAAACTGATGTTGGGGACACTTGTTTATGTTGCAAAGACTGCACACAATGTTAATTCTTCAGGATATATCTGTACAGAGAAGTACTGCACATCAGAAGGTATGCTTCCATTTGGTCAGCTACATACTGCTTATACTGGAATGTATTTAAGAAATATCTGAAGCATAGGCTTTTACACTTTTATATATATGCATTTGTTAGAAGTGTACTCATAGCATGTGCATGTTTGCCAAGCCATTTCAGAGGTCTACATGACTGCCAATACAGGAAAATGGAATTCCGTGTGATAAATATGTACAAATGTTTCAGGGACAGTTCCTCTGATAGAACTTTTAGCATTTTAAAGATGGTTTGTTCATAGGTTCATAGATTAGTACTAGGCTAACTGCCCTTGCGAGCCATTTTAAGCCTAGCCAATTATCCCTTGTGAGACTCAAACCCTGCACCTTGTGTTTATAATGCAAACACCTTAACCATTAGGCCACCCTCTCAACCTAAACAGTATGTTCATAGGTTAGTACTAGGCTAACTGCCCTTGCGAGCCATTTTAAGCCTAGCCAATTATCCCTTGTGAGACTCAAACCCTGCACCTTGTGTTTGTAAGGCAAACACCTTAACCATTAGGCCACCCTCCCAACCCTTTTAAAAAAATTTGTCATTGCCCTGTTGTTTTGGGGGGCATAGATGAGTCATTGTTATGGCACAAACAAGGATAGACTGTTCCTTTGTTGGGGAGCAAAGGTGACTTATTGTTATGTCACAAAGAAGGATAGGTTGCTCTATTAATGTATTACAAGGATATGTCACTCATAGAACTGTGTAAATTAAGGGATGTGTATGAGAAAAAAATATGATAACATATTACTGACTGGAAATGTATTATCAGGATAAAATGTTAACAGTGAGTTGGAAATTTCTTAACATGAGTTTGCCTGATTTAACTTGCTCTATTTACTAACACTACAAAAATACATAGAAGCTGCATTTGTAATATCAAAATGCATGCATATTTGGCATCACTAAAAGGGAAGGATGAAAAAGGAAAGGGATGTGAACACACTGCTGGCCACTAGTCATTATAGGAGTTTTAGACAAGCGATCGGTGGGGGGTATAAAGACAGGAAAATAATAACCGTAAGCAATTTGCCAAAGTAGAGTGATGGCTCAAGAAAGCAGAATAAAGATGAGAAGGAATTGTAAATAAGTGAGTATCTATTTATTTGATAGTTTAACATTAATAAGGTTACTTAGTTTTGCAGTGTTACTGCTTTACACTGCTAAAAAGCTGTATGAGAAAAGAGAAACTAAAAAAAGAAATTGAGGTAAGTGTAAGGTGTAGGCAAAGATTTGAAATAGTTCTCTATGAAGAATTAAAGGGGAGAAAGAAGGAGAGAAAAGGAAAGGAAGGAAGAAAAATATGGCTGTAAGAATATTAACATGGGACGGGAATGGTCTCATGGACAAACTGAAGTTCCAGAAAATATTAGAACATATCAGATACAGAGAAGTTATGGTAGCAGTGCTACAAGAAGCATACTTTAAAAGAAGTGAACATTAGAAGTTAGTGAGGAAGGGCTTTAGGAAAGGCTGAATCATAGGAAGGAAGATAAAGAGGATTGATTTTAATAATCAGTAGAGCAGCCCCCATATGCATTGAGTAAGTGAAAGAAGATGACAGCGGGAGATATATATTAATGAGGGAGAACTGGTGTGGGCAGAAAGTAATACTGGGCAGTAGTTATCTCCTGGCTAAACTTAAGAAAAATGAGCTGAGACAGGAGTTTTCTGAGATAACTGAATTTCACCAAGCAATTTGTATATAGCAGGATATCTGAGCTGAGTAACAGAGTTTGAAGCTAAGTCGAGGGGTCTAGAGGAGAAATATGTGAATGGAAGGTAGGATCATATTTTAAAAGTATATATATTGGTGGATATTGGGGATGTTATAATGAATAAGAAAAGCTTCTCATATTATTCATCATGATATCATTGTTGATCAACGTTGGACAAATCTAAAGAGTCACAGTGGAGTTAAAAACATCAATAGACCAAAACAGATGGCAAACACTGGAGATTTCCAGTAGGATGGCTGAAAAATAAATGAAACAAAGAAGGTGAGAGGAAGTTGAGCAAAATCAACAGAAGGTAGTTAAAACAATGATGCAAAAGGAAATTCAAGAAATGGAAAACACAAACTTGGAAAGAGAAAAATAATTTTATGAAGATATGAATTTGGAGAGAATGAGGGCTCAACAAGACAGAGGAGAGACTTTAAAGGCTGACACAGACAAGAACACAGGGAATTAGAAAGCAAGATTGGGGGAATATTTAAGGGAATAAAAGAAAATAAAAAACTAGCTCTTGGAGTTCAATGTTTAGAAAATCCACCCATGCTGCAAATACTCTGGCAGGCAAGTTAAGATAGCAGAAGATAGAAAGAAGTATAGGAAAAGTGAATGATCAGGAAACAGAGAAATTATAAAAAGAACCAGGGAAGATTATTAAAATACTGTCAGAGTATTACAGAAATGTATCCGTTATTGTATGGCAGTCTTTCTATATTATATGCACTTTAAAGAGATATCTTAGATTGGTTGATAGAAGTAGGTGACTTTTTGAGAGAAATGCATCTTAGAATGATAACATCAGAAGAGAACCAGGAACTACTCAGGCCCTTTGTGATTTAAGAGATTGAGGAGCAAATAATGAAGCGAGTCAAGAACAAATAACCAGGCTGTGATGCTTAAAGGTAAGGGATGCTTAAAGGTAAGATGAAAAAAATGGTTTATCCTAAGCACTGCAGTGTGCACTAGATACCTGTCTAAAAAGTTAAGTTTTAGATGAGAGTCACTATTTTTAAAACAGCAAGATAGATTGAAAGGTGGTGGTCATGGGAATTTACTCTTTTTTGCAACAGTTTCTTTCTTCTGTTGTAGAGTTTGTTTATGGCAGGGGACCACCAAATTGGCTTCCTTTTTCTAGAGGATAGCATCTTGGTTCTGTTAGGGATAGCACTATCCATGCACTTGTGTAAGTGCTTATAAAGTGCATTTGTGTAGGATTCAGCACTCGTACCTCTATTGTCCATCTGCATGGGTGCCGTGAAGTTTGCCACTTCTGTCTTAAGAAGCGTGAAGTTGGCTTTGGAGAATTTTTTTATGGTGGTTTTTCTAATGGGGGGGGGGGTAGGGCGGGATGTGAATGTCTAGGCTGATTAGCTTGTGGTCAGATCTGACTAATGAAGAATTCACCTCTGGTGTGGAACACTGGTCGCCCGTGTTGGGAATGACCAGGTCTAGGATATTGCTGCCCCTGGTGGGGGTGTGGATAAGTTGATCCAAGGTGCTGGAATTTATGAATTCCAGAAAATGTTGAGCAAAAGAGTTGGTACATGAGTAATTTTCCCAGTTAATGGTGGGGTAGTTGAAATCAGCCATTATTAAAGTGTTGGGTTGTACCCTAATATTTTCCAGTGTATCAAGAAATGAGGAGTGGGAATCCTGGGGCATGGTGGGGGATCTGTAGCAAGTTACAATTTGGATCATGGTCTTTCCCAGAGTTAGCTGCACTTGGATAATCTTGGATGCATTATGCTGAGCAACAAGCCTGGAGATGTGGATATCCTTAATGAATATGGACATGCCTCCACCTTTTGTGTTTTGGTCCAGGTTAGGTGGCCGAAAGGTGTGGTATGAATTATAGCCTGGTAATGCAGGGGTGCTGCCTGGAGCCTTGAACCAGGTCTCTGTCAATGCACAGATGTTGATGTTGTCCATTTTAAGAAGCACCTTGAGTGAATGCATTTTGAGGTTTAGACTTCTAGCATTGAATAGCATTACCCTCAGATTTTGGTTGCTTGTACCTGTTACAGTGGTGAATTTGTCATTTGAACCATGCCTAAAAAAGGCACTGTGGGGGTGGCAAGAGCCTTAGCCAGTATCCAGAATCACAAGGTGACAGGTGCAGGCCATCTCTGGCAAACCATCAGGGTCTGTCAATTATGTCATCCCAGGCAAACAGATACTGGATCCCCTTAGAATGACACCAGAAGCTTAGCCAGTTGTTGAAGTCAATCATTTTTGTCCATGTACTGTGGTATCATTCTGAGTGATGGCAGGATTCTACTCAGGGCTAGGGTCATACGTGCCTGGGCTACATATCGGAGAGCTCCTCCATGTCTCTTTTCATGTAGTCCAGGGAGGTATTTCTCAGGTCATTCACACCAACATGGACAAGGACAGAGTCATATTTGTACTTGTGGAGTGACCTGAGTGCGTGTGTTATGTGGTGGATCCTGGCACCCGACAGCCAGCTGACAGTAACTTTCTCCTTGTTTAGCCTGGTGAGTGGAACATCAGCGTGCCTGACTATGGAGTCACCTATGACTATAGTGTTGGGTACATTGTTATGCCTTATGGGCTGTGGTTGAGTGGCACACTGAGTTTGTGGGCTATGTGTCATTTGTGTTGTGTTGGGGGGGTGGAGGGTGCATGCGTTTCTGCTTTAAAGGTCTCTGTTGCTTGAGCAGATTTTTATTGAAAGCCTCCATGAATGTAGGTGTGTGTTTTGTGTTGCTATGTGTGTGTTTTGGTGGTGTGGGTTTTGAGGGACTATATGATGAGTGTGGTGTGGTGTAGGTGTTTACCTTCTCCTCTTGACTGTCTAGTCCAGTCTTTGGTGAAAAGAGCTTGGCTTCCAGTTTGGTTATATAAGTGCATCTCTCACAGGTTGTAGTGTTGGGTGATAGGAGGAGAGGGTTGTCTGTGTACATGAGGCAATTGCTGCATTGCCCCAAGATGCCCAGATTCATCAAGTAGACAGGAGAAAACACAGGGAGCTGACCCTTAGACATGCCTGGATAGGTGCTTATTTATTAAGTACTAAAAACTGTTTTCCTCTAGACAAGTGAAGAAAGTTGAGTGCCATAGTAATTTGTAGCTTATTTAGTGCTTACAATGAGTTCTGAACAGGTGATGAGCTCAAAGAAACAGATCTGAGTGCTAAACCTAAAAAACTGGCTAGTTCTAAAGGAAAATTTGAAAGGCAGACTTTATGATGCCGGGAATAAGCTAAGCCCTCATTAGCCCAATCATTGTGGATAATGCCCCCTTTGCTATGTATCTGTCCAGACACATGCAACAACTTGAAGGCCCTCAGAGATACCTTAGACTCAAAGCCCTGTCACCATACTCAGTATCCTACAGATTGCTAATAGGTGACATGTCTGCCATTGAAGACATCTTCCAACCCAATACTGATGAGTTACTGCACATCAGCAAGTCAAATGACATGAGAAATATTTGGTCTAGGAGTCTAAATCTTTTCTGCGATATCAACAGAATGGAGGGACAGGTTATCTCACAGAGGATATTGTTGCTCTGGGACTGACTCCTCATTCATAAAATCAAAATTGACCTCTGTCCCTATTTAAGCACAACTTAGATCTATGGATGGGAAACAGAAACTTTTACCTCAAGAATTCCCCTTTACTACTAATAGACAGAAGCAGCTCCTAAATGCTTTATCCCATGCGTAAGTCCCCTCAGATTATCTATATCCCAGTTATTCTCATTAGGGGTAGTATATAATTATTTATCACAGGATGAGTAAGGCGAATCTCTAACCAAATGGGACAGGTTGATCTGAGCACAAAAGGGAAAACTGGCTAGGATTAAATGGCCCACAATGGCAGCTAGCCCAGTTCTTACCTATGAACTTATGTACCTATTTTAATAGATGGGAGGGATCTAGCAAACCTAGGTTCATATAGATCCATTTTGGTGTATAGTCATGACTACTAAATATTTGCGGCCATACTGACCAACAGAATAGCCAAGATTTGCCCAGAGAAAAATATCTGATAATATATTTAAAACTCATGTGATACATAAAAAGAAAGGGGAAAGGCTTAGTATTGAAAGTACTGTATGCAGAAAAAAACATTTGGTAGAGTACACTGAAGGTATTTAATGGAAATGAGGAAGATGGGGCTTTCAATGGATTTTTACCAAGTTATTGCAGGAAATACATAAGAGTTCAAATGCAGCATTCAAAGTGAATGATAAGATAACCCTAGAATTTGGAATAGGTAAGAGAACTAGACAAGGTTGCCACTTTCCCCCATTATTATATAAAATATATTTGGAATCTTTGGGACAAAAGATAAGACAATTGAATGTGAGGGGATTTTAGTATTTATTTATTTATTTATTTATTTATTTATTGACATTTGTTGACCGGTAAAGTCCAACCCATTTTCAGTGGAGCCCCTGGGAGAAAAGCTCCACATTATATTTACAGTTTTAGCAAGATAGTAAATACAGTTTTAACAAGATGATACATGTTACATTTGTTTTAGGAAACATAACACATTTGAAGGTTACATTTGTTACATGAAACATACCTTTTTGAGTTTATAGAACTCTTACAGTATAATATAATATGACATAATAAAGTTAATATGTACAAGGTTACCTATGTACAAGATAAATGTGGCTGTTTTGAGTTTTTTGGAATTGGCCACGTGGGTATCTTATTTTTGTTTAGTGGCAAGAAAGCAACTCTCAGGTGGTTTATTGATTTTGCAGGAACAATTAGGGTTATTCGGATAGTAGCTTTTCAAAGCTAACATAAAGTTTTTGAGACACTCAATTTGAGTTATTTGGGAGGGTAGGGAATTCCAAAGATTGGCTACACAGTGGGAGTATATAGTTTGTCCAGCTCTTTTGTTTGGTTTGGTCACATTTAAAAGCATTTTGTTGGAAGATCTGAGGGTTCATGTTGGGATGTTTATGTGAAGAATGGAGCAGAGTGCAGGGCAGGTGTTGGGTTGGAAAATAAGCTTATGTGCAATAGTTAGCCGGGTATAGCAAGGTAGTCAGAAAATTCAAGCCAGTTTAATTCTGAGATGGCAAGGCAGTGGTGAGTATGGTGTGGTTTACCTGAGGCGAATATAGCTATTATTTTATAGCAGGATTGCATTTTATTGCTAAGTGATGAGTGTAGGTTTGTAAAAATGGCACTGTCGTACAATAGGGAAGGGATGTCTAGGGTATTGGCCAGTTTAACGTTTGGATGGTTGTCCAGCTAAAGTTTGTGACTGTATAGTTTTCCTAGTTTGAAATGAGTTTTCTTTATAGTATTAAGAATATGTGGTTCAAAGGTGAGCTTATTATCGATAGTTATGCCTAGTAATTTTGCTGTGTTTACAATTTCAGTTTCTGTGTTGTCTAGAGAGAGGATCCTGAATTGTATATCTGGTTCTTTTGTGGAGAAAAGTAATAGTTTGGTTTATTTGGGGTTTAACTGCAGTTGTGCATTATTTAGCCAGGCTTCTATGGTTGAGGAGGTCTTTTGAGTGGTTGTCAGGAGATCTGAGAATTTATTGGCAGAAGTGATGATAGTAGAATCATCTGCATATGGGATGAGGCTACTTAGTTGGGTGGTTTAATGGAGATCATTGATGAATGTGTTAAAGAGAAGGGGCCCTAGTATTGATCCCTGTGGAGCTCCAATATTATTTGACTGATAGTCAGATTGTTGGTTGTGCCATTTGACTAACTGCTCCCTGTTGTTTAGATAAGAGGAAAACCAAGTGAGAGAAGTGGGAGAGCAGCCTAGTTTAGATAGATGGTTTATGAGTTTAGTATGTGATACAGTATCAAAAGCTTTTGATAAGTCTAGTAAGATAACTGAAGTGGGGTGTCTGGTGTCAATGGATTTATAAACAGTATCAGTGAAAGATAGTAGGGCTGTGGTGGTGCTGTGGTTGGGACAGAAACCATGTTGTGTTGGGGCAAGGAGGTTATTGGTGGATAGGTAATTCAGAAGCTGAATTTGTACACATTTTTCTAGTATTTTTGATAGTGGTGAGAGTATGGAGATCGGTCGATAATTAGAGAGGTCATGGGAGTTTCCACCTTTATGAAGTGGAGTAATTATGAATTTTTGAACAAAATCCAAATAAGCTCCAAGCAAGCAGGTAGACTGGACTCCAGATGCAACTTTAAATCAAAATAATTTTATTTGTATAAAGCGCTTTGCATCCAATTCTATACATGAACTTATTCAGATACACTGTTACTAAAGAAAATGGTGCTTAAAATACCCTCCCTTACTAGTCATGTGATCAAAAGACCAATCAAGAATTTAAAGTACCCATTACATAACAACACTTATATTACCCAGACTTCTCTCATAAAAAAGCATGTACTAAAACTTTTTTTAAAAAACAAATAAATGTTAAACGTGAATAAAAACATGAATATGAAAATCTAAATTCCTATTCAACTACTCATAAATATTATCTTTTTAAATTTTTCAATTTTAAAATGCTGTGGATAGAACACAAGTCATTTAGACCTGGTAGTGTATATGCATCCAGGCGAGTTGCCACAATAATTCAGATAATTCCAACATTACTATAATTGGACCACCTCTCGGGTTAGGTAGCATCTGCTGTAATATCCAAAATTTAAAAGTGTTCCCTGGGTTCAGACTGATGTTTCTTGCCACGGCATTTTCGCCCTTATTCCTGGAAATACTATATAGGTGTTCATAAATCCTGTCACTTAATTTTTGTTCTGTTTTTCCTATATAGAATGAAGGGTTTTTAGATTGACAATTGCATCTGTTATTGTTCTTCAGTTTCATGCCCCTGACTTCTACGTAATGCCCTTCTTCTATATATTTACAATAGGGGCAACTGCCACATTTGAAAGTACCTGGATTCTTTCTCAAAAATATTTTTCAAATCTATGCCCCTTCTGTAAATAATCTTCGAACTTGTTCCTATTTTACCAACCAAGTCCCTTTCACCTGAGATGAAATTCCAATTCTTGTATATAATATTTCTCACTTTGTAAGCTGCCTAATGATAATTAATCACACACCCTGTTCTAAAATTGGTATTAATATTAATATTTACTATTCTCTCCCCTAGTTCAGTTAACTGCCCCTCATGTATGTATTCATCCTTTAAAATCAAGCTGTAAAGCCCGTTCCTTCTTTTTCTTTTAACCTCTTCTATTAATTCATCCAACAAGTTACTCGAGTATGCTCGTTTATTGAACATCCCCCTAAAGTTTTCACATTCATTTTCAAAATCAAGGTTACTAGTAACCATTTTGGCTGTCCTTACCGGGTGACCCTCCACGACAGCTTGTTTTTGGTGGTAAGGGTGAGCACTTGAAAAATGCAGGAAGGTGTTGAAATACATTATTTTACAATTAATTCCAGCTGTATAGCCTTTCTGTTCATTTTTATTCAACTTAACGTCTAAATATGGGCTCTCATAGTCATGGTAGGAAAAGGTAAACTGTAGGAAAAACTATGTGAAAAGTTCATTCACAGGGTTCTGTAAGGAGGCAGGTGGTAGGATACTAGCAGTCTCAGTAGGGCCAAGGAACAATTATTTTTTGAACTGTGTGCAAATAAAAAAATCAGGGTTATGACGCTCAATGACGGTGGTGGAATATGTGTAATTGATGTGAATGATTATAATAATAGAATGTATGAGCTGTTATTTACAGATACTTATAGGCAGATTTCTAGAAATGAATTAAATATAGCTTATGCTAGAATAGATGCCAGCTTATATGGCATGCTTATGCAAAGTCAAATTTCTTTGGATGCTTATAACTATTTAAATAATAAATGCCCTGTTGTAGCTGGCATTTTTTAAATTCTCAAATTTCACAGAAATCTCCATAACCCACTTATGAGACCAACAGTGGATGCCAGCAGAAGTAAAACTTTTTATATTGCAAAATATGTGGATTATATGTTAAAGCCTTCAGTTGAAAAAATAGACCAGATTAGTAGAGATTCATGGGATTTTTTGACTAGACTGACCAAAATAAATTTTTGTAAATATTGTTTATTGGTCACCATAGATGTGCAAAATTTATATTCTGTAATTTCTCATAAGGAAGACTTGGACTGGTTGGAGAATATTCTTTTTGATGTTGGCTTGCTTGATACTGACAAAGTCAAAACTATAGTAACACTTATGGATATGGTCTTAGCCAACAATTTTCTATATTTTGATGGACAACTTTTCAAGTGGTTGAATGGGGTTGCAATGGGGGCTGCATGTGCCTTAAGTTTTGCAAACCTCATTATGGCCTACTCAGAAAATAATTTTGTCCTTAATAGTCCTTTTAGCTCCTATTGTAACTTTTATATTAGATTTTTGGATGACATCTTTTTGGTGTGGGTTGAATCCTTGGAAAAGTTAAATAAATTTTTAGATTTTTATTAACAGCAGTACTTCTTTTTTAAGGTTTACCCACTCGGAGGATAAGGATAGCTTAGTCTACTTAGATATCCAACTAGTTAAGGATTATGTGCATGGGTGATTTTTGTCTACTATCCATTGTAAAAGCACCTTTTCTAATTCTTACTTCCATTATGATAGCTGGCATCCAGCATTCCTGAAGAAGGCTGTTGTTTAAGGCCTCAAATGATTACTGATGATTTAATGTTCCAACAGGAGGTTGACAAACTGCTGGTAATGTTTAAGAAGCAAGGGTATCCTTTGGATTTATTAGTTAAAGTTAAAGAAGAGGATTGTAATAAGACGGACAGTGGGATTTTTGTACCTTAATTACCAAGACCTAATGGAAACTGCCAGTTGGTTGTAAATAATGGGTTGATAATTAAGAATATGATTTCAGGCTATTTTGATAGACCATTTGTTGTTACTTATTCTACTAATATTTATGAAATAATTGATGTGGTCAAAAATCATTGGATGGCTATTACATCCATGGAGGAGTTAAATAAGAGTATTGGGAACTTGCCAAAAATAGTGTTTCAAAAGGGCAAAAGTTTTAAAAATTTATTGAAGATGAAGTCATCCAGCTTTGGTGAGATCATACCTAAGGGTATGTTTAGATGTAATTACTGCAACTGGGATGTTTGTTGTTAGAAGACATTTTAATTATGATTTGGGTGGGGTAGTTTATGTTGCTTTATATAATTCATGTAATGCATTTTATATAGGGAAAACTTCTCATAAATTAAAGAACAGAATACATGAACACGTAAATGATGTGACGAGAGCTAGGATTTCCAATGCATTATATAGACACATACTAAATGCCCCAAATCATAAGTTTTACAATGTAGTACTGGGTTTTGTTGTGAAGGATCCTAGGGCAATTATTTTAGATGAGTATTTAAACACAAGGGAGCTCGTCTGGATTCTTAGACTTAATGCTTTGGAGCCACCAGGGTTGAATGAATTTTCCTCCATAGCACCAATAGTTAAGTTAAAAAGTCTAGAGGGTTGATATTTAATTTATTTTTACATACACGCACACACATTTTTGTATGTATGTATATATATATATATATATATATATATATTTATATATATATATATATATATATATATATATATATATATATTGAGATATATATATATATATATATATACACACACGCATGTATAAATATATATATATATATATATATATATATATATAGATATATAGATATATATATATATATATATATATATATATATAGTTTCCCCTATGGTAATATATAATATTAGTTTAAGTTTTTATAGAAGGCTTGTCAGTTTTATTGCTTTTATTGTTTACCAAAATTATTTTAAAACTTACTTAAAGTTTTGTATTTTTGGTTTGCCTCATTAGTATATATAGTACCTAATAAAGCATAATCTTTTTTTGGTTGCTGGTATCATATGACATGATGCTCCTTAAGTATTTAATTGCATAAATTTTGACTGTATGCAGTTCTGAAGAAGTCTTTGTTAAAGACGAAAGTGCTTAACTGTTGTGTTTGAGTAATAAAGTGGCCCTAACTGACATCTTTGGCTGCTTCCATTCAACCTAGTATGTGACGTTAGTAATACATGCTGGTGGGAGAGATTTGTATAGCAAACTTTAAGACACCTTTGAAACAGAACCCTTCCTAATGGCAAACAGAGCACCTCAGTGCACCTCAGCACATGTCATCTATATGATTGGCTGGGCAACCATCATTTCATCACAGGGCTTCTGCCTGTGTCCCTCTTGGACTAGGGCAATATGTGCTGATCATGTAAATAAGGTATAAAGTTGTCTACAATTGTGAGAGCTGTATGGCCATTATGCTAATGTAGTTCATACGTTCTGTGGTTCCATAAGCTGATGTAAAATGCTCTGACAACCACACACACAAACATGGCTGCATTGAGGATAGCACCACTTCCAGTTACTGCTTACAGGGCATGGCACAGCATACACATAGTGCAAGTTGGCTGTATGTAGATTATAAAACTTACCTATGTAATGTTACTCACTACAGATCATAGTACATGATGCATGCAACACGTCATGTTTGCTAGTACTATCGGTTTAGGACATATTATGCTTGATGACATCAGCAGTCCTACTTGTGATCAAGCATTTGGAGGGCCAAATCACCTTCTACATCCATGAGTGTGTAGGCAACATTATACATTACACCACCTGTTCACCTGTTACTGTATGTGTGATGATATCCAGCAGGCACAGGGGTCTGTAGGTAAGTGCATTTTGTACTGTTGAGCCCTTAATTTGGTTCCTTTGAGCAACATTATAGATGTATGAAAGAGCAGCTTGACTCACCATTATTATGGTATGTAAGACAATGCAGACATCCACACACACACATTTCTGTACATAACAGGGATGTATGTATAAATGTAACTGTGTGTATGATATGTACATGTGTTATGTAGATATATGGGGAGAGACTGAGATGTGTGTGTGTGTGTGTGCATGTGTGTGTGTGTGTGTGTGTGTGTATATATATATATATATATATATATATATATATATATATATATATATATATATATAAGTATATATTTGAAAATACATAGAGCTACATACATAGAGCTAGATATACTATGTGAGTGAGAGAGAGATAGTGATAGATGGATATTTATACATGTATGTATGCATTTATGCATTTACGTATAGACGTATCTATACATAACAGGTCATTTTGATGAAGGGGCAACAGAATTGCTCTCAGTTTAACAACATATATGGGCATGCCGAGTGTGACTGTCAGTACTTATAAAGTGACTCCAGTCCACAACTACTTATACTCCAGTCTGGGATTTTTTGTGTTACAGACAATGACATCTGTTCCTGTTTCTGCAGTACTGCACTTCAAAATGTCCATTGCATTCTCCAGATATCTGATGTAATTAATATGTGACAGAGGTTCATAATGTTACACCACACACAGACTGACAGTCTGTGAAAACACCAACATAATAATACCTCACATGCAAAATATGTAGATACTTCCAGATTTGAACCTTCAGCACCATCACCCATACTAACTTCCCTAGCACACTGAGCCGCACAAGCTGCCAGACAAAGAGTAGTCATTCATCACACAATCAACAACATACATGTGTATGTTATTCCTGCATTAAGTGAGACATATAATGTGTGATTGATTTCTATGTTACTTCTCTGAGATTGCCTGGAATGCTTTAACAGTTCACAGATAGCAGCATCCGATGCATCACTGATGGCTGTTAATGCTAGGAGCATTAATAATAAAGAGTTTTTATTGGAAAATTTGCTACGTTCCCACAAAATTGATGTTATTATAGTTTGTAAAACATGGTGCTAATTGTAATGACTGGAAACCAGTTATGTCAGGATATAAATGTTTTTACTGCAACAGATATTCTAACAAAAAATCAGGTGGAGGTGTTATGATAGGAATTAAAGATAGCTATGAGACCTGTGAATATTACATGTTCACTGATAACACCAATACTATAGACTGTGTAACTGTGACAGTAAAACAACCCTGGAACACATAATTGTTGGAGTGTATAGACCACCAAAGTCAAGTGCTGATGACCTAGAGGAATTCATACATTTCTTACATGAAACACAGGAGGGAAGAATGATATTAGCTGGGGACTTAAATTTACCAGAAACAGACTTGAATAATATTGATTCAATAACCTTAGTGAGGAAATTATATGCAGAGTATATTCAGGAACAACAATTGCTTCAGATTGTAAAAACACAAAACACCTACCATGGGTTGAAACATACTGGATATTGTTTGTGTCCCCAAAGAAATTACTGTAACTTCAAGTCAAGTTTTACCACCACTGATGTGCAGTGATCATGGGGTTATTAAGGTTAATCTGCCGCTAGATCATTCTGCCAAACTGAAATGTAAACTAATGCACAGAAGGTTAATTGCAGATTATATGGAAGCAAAACAGTCATTATGTAAAACTAAACTGGAAAGAGTAAAGCGGAAATATACCAAGGACATCCATGGATGTAAGTTATTATGAAAGACTAAAATATCTGAACTTGTACAGTGTCTCTTACAGATATCTAAGAGGAGATCTTATTTAGGTATATAGGGCATTTAGAGACGACTCCCTCTGGGTATGTTTGTGGTTATCAAAAAGTACTAGAGAATCATCAGCTAACCTATGTAGAATATTCCATAGGAATGAGAAGTGCACTAACTGGTTCTATGACAGAGTAGCTGACACATGGAACAGACTACCAAATTACATTAAAGCAAGAACTAGTTTAGATATTTTTAAGAATAATCAGGACACTTATTACAGGAACAAGTGTTTTGCTTTATTGGAAAGCTAGAAGGGCATTTATGCCCGTGCTTGAAATATTTGTATGTATGTATGTATGTATGTATACCACTGATGACTTACTGTTAAAGCAGTTATATGGAAAACTGATATGTTAGGTGTGGTGGAACAACACCACATGTTCTGCTGGGATACACAGTAGTCCAAATGGCATGTGACCCCACTGTTTAACATTTCCCTTGACTGATGTAGTGCATATTCCAACCATGAGGCCTCGTAACTATTAAGGAACACATACTAGTGAACTGGGTATCTGTAGTCCCATGTGGATGTCACTTCTGTCTAATTATCTCATTATATTTCTTTGATAAATGCAGCAGATCCATACATACAATACCATATTATATTTATCCTTATAAGTAGTGTGTAGGTTAGAGACTTAGCTTGCAAATCCAGCAGCTGACAAAACTATAGTTCAGGCCTGACTCTGTCTGATGCAAGCAGTACACAGCCAATACATGGATAGGTACAGGTTGTGTGGGTTGCATGGCATCAGTTTTAATATATGTCTGTAAGTAGGGGTAAGGTGTCAGTCCCTATGACCCTAGGTTGTCAGTGAATGTGCTATGCATTTTCTCTTAGCCAAAACCAGGGTATACTGGGCATGTCTAAATCTGCCTAAAGGGAAATTATCAGTGGATTCCTCCTCTGAGTCCTCCGGTGACTGTGGCTGTGGTGATCAAGGCACTGGTGGGTGGTTGTGTATTCCTTCCCTTTGTTGATCCTGCTGGAGCTGTTTCCTCAGGATCAGATTGTGCAGCACAGCACACAGTGTGAACATATGTGCACAGGTGGCTGGAGAGTACTGCAGGCCTCTACCAGATATAGAGAGGCATTGGAACCCTGACTTCAGAAGCCCGAAGACACACTCTATGATGTTCCTAGTTTGTTCATGTGCCTCATTATGGTGTTCTTCCATGGGTGTGTGTGCATTTCTTTTGCATGTCATCATTCACAGTTCCAGTGCATAGCCAGCGTCCCCCAGTAAATGGCGGTGTGGGATGCCCCCTAGCAAACATGTGGTACAGCTGTGATGGGTGCCAGATATGGGAGTCATGATAACTGCCCGGGCTGCAAGCACACACATTCGTGATAATGCCATGGGCATTGCACATGACTTGTCAGTTGATGGAGTGGTACCCCTTGTGGTTGATGTAGATTCTACTCTCCTCAACAGATGGTGCCTTGATGTGTACATGAGTGCAATCTATGGCACCCAGTACCTCAGGGTAGTGTGCAACATGGTAGAAGTGTTGCATATTACTGGCCCTCACCCCAGCGGTGAGCGGAAAAGAAATGCACTCACTGGCATGTGGTAGCATGGCATCCAGGAACTGGTGGAGTACCCTGGATGCTGATACCTGTGAGACCCCATCATGTCCCCAGTTGGTCTTTGGAAAGTACCTGTAACTAGTATCCTAAGGGCTACACATACCTTTGTTTCCACTGGGATGGCTTCCCTTCTGTTGGCTGTGGGTCTGAGTTGAGGGTGGCAGAGCTCAGTGAGTTCCTATAGTATGTCCTGCCCACCCAGTAGTGCTCTCCAATCTCCAGCTCATGTAGCTCCTGGAAGGTTACCCTGAGCCTGAATACTGAACACTCTTCTCCTTCTCTGTCTAGGCCTATTGTCAGCAGCAACAGCATTGACTTCGGTATCTAGCACATACAGATGTAGCAGACCTGCAGCAGCCCCGAACATTCTCTCAGTTAAAATTCCCAAGTCTGTACTGCAATGGCTGAGAGTATTGGGGAAAAATCAGGATGTAGGGTGTATGCATACTTTATGGTGCTCTACTATAGGTGCAGAATATGTGATTGGCAAACTATGATGCATTCCACCTGCTTATGATATAATTAACATAATTTAATGTCACCATTTTAGCTTAAACAAGGGTCAAAACTAATTAAACACATTTGGTTTTAAGACATGTTCAGCAAAACGGTGTGCTGTGCAAACATGCACACTGACCCCAGTGTCAGCTGCATGCTGTGTAAACAGCAACATGAGTCTAAGCCTACATGAAGGGGATACGTGGATATCATTTCTCCTTTCTGCTATTCAGTAACTCTACCTTATTTGCATAGGTATCGGTGCACACAGCCTGGAAACTACATGCTTCATAGCTCTACCACATTAGCAACAGCACCACTGCACCATTGTAAGAACACCACGCAAGGTCCTGCAATACATTTATGTCACATAATAATCAATTTTTTCCATTTTTTTTTAATTTTCTATAAAGCATATTTGAGCACTGTGAAGCGCCATGCAAACATGCCCAGATGATTAAAAAAAAATAATTTAACTTATTTCCTTTATTATTATTATTCCAACATACAGGAAAATAGTTTCACTCATATCTATATATATGGTATTATATTTCTGTCCATATATCTACATTTTTGCCACCCCTTTCATCTATCTACACTCCTCTACACAGATTTTTTCTGCATACACTATGGACACTGACACAGAGTCTGAACAGATGCCTATCTGCTTGCTGGATCACTCTAAAGGATTACACATAGTTGATGTGGTTATCAGGCTGGAATTGGACTTTAAATTGAGTCAAGTCAACGCTCAGTTTTATCAGATTAGCCTTCATACATTTTTTAAATAAGAGATTATTAGAGAATGAAAGAATGCTTCTGGTTTCAGTCTTTTGGCGAATGTGACCATTATGTGGTCCAATTTGACTATGGAGGAAATGCCAATTGGTGTGGAGCAAAGCTGTCCCATATACGTAAGGACTAAGTCCAGTAATGTATCATCTCTTGATAGAGAATGGACTTGTAGGTCCAAAGAATTTGTATTTATGAAGTCTAAATAATTCTGGGCATGCATTTTTGAAGTTGTATAAGTCTCTAAGTTAATGAAGGGTTAGTTGAAATCTCCAGGAACTATGGGGTGAGGGTAATGTAGAAAAAGGGCTATAGTTAGCTGTAATATGATAAGGATTTTCTTATATTAAGTTTGAAATGGACGAGTTTCATGTGGGTATCGTCCAATGATGCTGGAGGTGAAATGTTTTTAAGCATATAGAAATGCTGCTACTGCTGCTGTTGCCTTTAGTGCCTTCACCTAGTGTGGTGGAACTGAACATGAGGTAGGCATTGAAACCTTGCATTGATGAAATACTCTCATTACTCATTAACCAGATCTCCATAACAATGCTTATATCAATGTTTTCCAGGGAAAGGCATGCTTACAGGGAGTGTTTTTTTTTTAATAATCTTAATGTAATACCTTTATGTCATCTGGATTCTGTTTTTTTTTTTGTTAGAAAACTAATATTGTCTAAAAAAGGCACTATGGGAGAGAGCAAGGATTTAACCAATATACAAAAGCCTCTGGGGATACATACAGGTCATCCTTGGCACAGCAGTCAGGAATGTCTTCCATCTCTTCCCAGACAGATGCATACTGTAAAACTTTAGAATGACATCAGAAACTGAGCCAGTTGTTGAAGTCAATAAGTTTTTGTTCATACTGCAATATTACTCTTGGTGATGGTAGAATGCTGCTCAAGGCCAATTATGTATCTACTGTGGACAGATATTCTGACAACTCCATATGATACCTCTTCATATGGTTCCTGAAGCTGCTACTCAAGTCATTTACACCCAAGTGCACTATGACTATGTCACATGTGAACTTGTAGTGCACAGACATGAGTGTACGTGTGATGTGGCAAATCAAAGCATGGACCATGACACTCACATTGCACAGCCTTGGTGCATCAGTGTGCCTCACTATGGATTCACCTATCACTAGGATATCAGACAGTTTGCAGGTTTGCCTTAAGGGCTTTTGATCTGAAACAATGTGATTCATATATACATATAAATATATATGTGTGTGGTGTGCTTGTGTGTGTGTGTGTGTGTGTGTGTGCGTGTGTGTGTGTGTGTGTGTGTGTGTGTGTGTGTGTGTGTGTGTGTGTGTGTGTGTGTGTGTGTGTTTCATGATGGGTGCTGCCAGTGTTGTCTGTTTCTGAGATTGCTGAAGGTACTTGTTTCTTGGTTTACAATTAGGAGACCTTTGTGGTTTTGGTAGATTGCTGTTAAGTGCCTTAGCATATGGAGGTCTTTGTGTTAGGTGTAACATGCATTTGAATGGTTTATTGTAGTGATTTGTGGTAATGACAAACTGCTTCTTGTTTGTAGTGGCTTCATTTGAGCACATTGCCTCCAGTGATATTATAAAACCATATCCTTCAAACATGTCAGTACTAGGTGGTTGTTGATGAACATGACTAGAAAAGCTCACCCAGACTCTGCCACAACTTGCTGTGAGGGAAAGGTTAGTTAGCTTTGATTTGTTTTCTTTACACTGTGTTTTACTTGTATTCTGCTTTTAATTACATATTAAAACTAGGAAAGAGACCACACCTGTGTTTCTTGTGAGTTGTGAGCTGTCGTGTTATTAAACTCAAATGTCTTTCTGGGTGCCTGCCCCTTATGTTAATTTGAACAAACATCTCTTTCCTTCTCCCCTTTCATTGGCTGTTGTGGCTGTTGTGAGTAATCACAAATTATCATTTTGTGAAATCGCTTCACTTCAACTATTTAAATTTATTGGCCATCCCACTGTATTCCATACAGCCAGAATACAAAATACACACCCCTTTCAATCTGTCTTGCTCTTTTAAAATTAGTGGCTCTCCACTTAGACAGCTAAAGCTTAAGGTGCCCTCTCTTTCATATCTAATGGTTTAGTGCACACTGTAGTGCTTAGGATATTATCCATCTTTTTCCATCTTATCTTTACATCTGAAACATGTATTGCAAGACCACCGATTATTGGAGAGTAGACATTCAGTAGTCATCTTAGGATTAGTGTTTCTCTTTTCTCCTGGTGAGAGAAGGAGCACAGGGGCATTATTTCCTGGGGACTGCTGATCACCAGAAAGCTTAATAACTGCTTCACATGTGACAGTTTGGAATTTGTGCTTACATTCTGCTCCTGGTGAAAGAAGTAACAGAGTGCATTGATTCCTGACTTTTTCTGGTTGGACGTTGAGTGTCTGTGCCTGACACTCCTGATTGGTCTGGTTGCTATTCAAGTCATCTACCAGAAAAAGAATAAAACAGACCTACAGAACCTTGCATCATCTGAGACAAGACTGTGGATAACTTGACAGGCTGTGGCCTGCTTCTCATCTTGGGATTGGTGCTAATGTTTTGCTTCTGGTGAGAAAAGAAGCAAAGGTGCATTGTAGCCCAGCAGAGTCAAGCTCTGGTGAGACCAGCACTAGTAGTACCAGCCAGTAGCCATTCATGTGACTACCACATTTTCATCATTCATGACAAGATAATTCTTTGTTTTCAGTAAGTACTGTTTGATTTGTTTCTAACTTCAAAACATCTGTCTAAATACTTCATTCTTACATTTTCAGGGTCATCTTAATAGTTTCCCCTCAAGTGTTTGGCAGTGTCGTTTTTAGATACAGTCACCTTGAGTGACATTTTTCCTGTAAAAGCATGATTGAAATTTCACCAATACATAGTTGCACAGAGGACAACTAGTTTGCAGTGACAAGCACTGTCCCCAGAGTTGGAAACTAAATACTCCTGAGATTGCTTTATATTCTCATTCCAACTTTCTAATCAATAAAAAGGGCCTGTTGCCATGGATACGAGCTTTCCCACTATCTCAGTTGCCAGCTTAGTGGATATGGGCATCCTGAGGAAATGTAGAAATTGCCTCATATTTACTGACAACCAGTTAATTCTCAAACAAACTGATATGGTATGTGAGAAATGTATTTACACAATGTCACTGGAGGCAAAGCTCTCACATAAAAGTATCCCTAATGTCAATAAGGCTGTCAGTAGTGCACACTCTGCACCCATCACACACAGTTCAAAACAGACATAAAGACCCACATATGCTGAGGCACTGAAATGTAACCTTCCTAAACTCCAAAGACCTCCTATATATAGTATGCATAACAAATACCCACAGAAGCCCCGAATGCACTCTTTCAAAACCACAAACACATATCAACACATTCAGATCTCATGGAGCATCTGCTTCTAATCCCATAAGGCAAGCCACCACACAATCCAACATTCTGGTCATTGGAGACTCCATTGTGAGACACAATGATGTCCTGCTCACCAGGCTGACTAAGGAAAAAGTCATGGTCAGTTGCTTATTAGGGACTAGGATATAATATATTATGCATACACTCCGGTCATTGGACCACAAGTACCAGTATGACTCAGTCATAGTCCATGTTGGTGCAAATGACCTGAGATATACGTCCTTAGACTATATAAAGAGAGATATCATGAAGCTCTCAGAATATGTATCCCAGGCTGGTGAGAGCCTAGCACTGAGCAGCATTTTACCTTCTCCAAGGATGATGCAACAATATGAACAAAAGATTAATTACTTTAATAATTGGATTAGTTTCTGTTGTCATTCTAATGGGTGCAATATTTGTCAGCATGGAGGAGATGGTCAAAAGACCATGCTGTTTTACCAGGGATGTTCGGCACCTCTCCCATCTAGGCTTTCAAATATTAGCTATTAGCTAAAGCATTGTCTTCCCCCATAATGCCCTTCTTTGGCAATGACAAACTGAAAGTACTTCCAACATAGCAAATTACAACCAAGAAAATCAAAACGTATTACTGCTCAATGCTAAGAGTCTAAACCAAAAACTCCAGTCTTTTGAAGTTCTATTCACCCTAGAGAAAGCTGACGTCTGTGCAGTCGCTGAGACATGGTTTAAAGCCACAGACAGCACACAGACAGTGTAAGGTTATAATGCCTTTCACAGATACTGGATCTGGTCTTCACCAGAATGGGAGAGTGCTGCACACCCCCTAGTGTAATGTCTTCTCTGGTAAGGTCAGACCACAAAATGATCTCCTTTGAAGTAAAAATAAAACCTGGACCCCATTTAGCCCTGGACTATTCAGCAAATACTCTAATGCTAACATCCTGCTATTAAGGGATAACCAAGTAAAATATGAAGCTCCCATAAACCCTGAGAACACTGCTGCCTATGCAAAACTATTCAGAAAAACCCTATACAAGCATGTTATTAGCTGCATAGAGGCAGTTGTACCTACCAAGAAGAGGTACAGAACTAACTCCAAAAACAAGCCACTGTGGTGGAATCACAAAATCAATGGGCTGTATAACAGAAGGAAGAAAATTATGACAAAAATTAGAAGGTGCAGCACCCAGCAGGATAACAGCACTCTCATTAAAATAAACAAACAAATAAAGTCTACCAAAGCCAAATTTGAGGTAAATTTGGCATCTCAGGCCAAGGACAACCACAAGGCATTCTTCAGCTATATCTACAACCTCAAAGGCAATACACAACTATGTGCAAAGTTCATTGTAAATGGAGCCACCTACACGGAGATAGAAGATATAGCAAACCTCCTGGCTGAGAAATTCAGCTCCAACATTATCCTCCTCTCCCTCTCAATTTTCCCTCGGGAAATAACATCAAATATTAACTCGCCATGTGATCACTATGAAGCAGGGCCTTAATGCTCTCTCTAAGGCCAAGAACACAGCATCAGTGGGCCCAGACAGTATCCCAAGATGCCTTCTAAATAGCATGAAATATGACCTATGAGGGCCTCTGGAATTTCTATTTTACTGTAGCCTTCAAACAAGCTCTGTGCCTCATGAATGGAGAACAGCAACAGTCATTCCCCTGCACAAAGGTGGGCCATCTACAGACCCATAAGTCTCAGTACAAAGCCATGAAAAGAATTATCATGGAAATGATCAATAATGATACAGTAAACCTCCAGACACTGGACAAAACCCAGTTTGGTTTCATCAAGGGCAGGACATGCTTCCTCAACCTGGTGGACTTCTTTGAGAAGGTCACTAAAGCAATGCATGAGGGCAAAATGGTTCACACTGCCTACCTTAACCTGGCCAAGGCATTTGACACAATACCTCACTTAGGCATTGTTGGCAAACTCAAGAGGTTAGGTACAAACCCATATGTCACCTGGTGGATAGCCAACTGGCTCATAGACAGGACCCTGGAAGTTAAAATTAGGGAGTGCCCCTCTACAAAGAGACCAAATGCAAGTGAAGTCCCTGAGGGATCATTCCTTGGACCACTCCTTTTTGACATTTACATCTCTGAAGTCAAGGCCAATATAAATGGTCTCCAGCTGACTAAATCTGCAGATGATCGCAAATTAGGAGCTGTCATTGAATCCCAGACTGACACAAATGTTCTCCAGGAAGGGCTGACACAGACAAACAACTGGTGTCACAGTCATGGACTAAAACTAAATGCCAAGAAGTACATAATAGTAACCTTCAGGAAGTCATACACCCCTGGTAACTATCATATTGACAAAACTATAAGTGTTGACCCAGTAATTAGGGACTTGAGGACACACATAGACAGTAATCTAGCCTTTGACCACCATGTGTCTACAGTAGCAAGAAAATCATTCTATGTTGCACAAAGGAATGCATCTACAGTAGGTGTAAGGGAGTCATTGTTCCACTGTATTCAGCTTATATCAGACCTATCATTGAGTACAATGCCCCCTTTCATATGTACCTAACCATGCATATCCAACAAATGGAACATCCACAGAAGTTCCTCACTAAAAGAATGTAAGGCATAAAAATGTCCTATGCAGACTGCCCCAAGGCCCTATCCCTGTATTCTGTCTCCTACAAGCTGTTAAGGGGAGATCTATGCCTGGCATAAAGGACATTGTCAGACCCCACTCTGATGGACCTCCTGAATATCAGCAAAACAAACAGCACCATAATTACCCATTCTAAAGCTTTAAACCTTGCATGTGATATAAATAGGACTTGCTGGAGACACAGGTATGTATCTCAGAGACTACCTGTCTCTGGAACAGGCTGCACATCCATGTGAAGCAGAGTTCTATCCTAACCCAATTCAAATGTAACTTGGACAATTGGATGGGGAACAGGAAATTCATCTCTGGCTTGGCACCTTTGTTTCTAACAGACACAGACAACCTGTAAATGGGTCATCTCCTAGGCCCCTGCTTACACTTATCAAGGGTACCAGAACTTGTCAGAGAATTGGGATGCATGGCTAGGGTTAAAAAGATCCTTGTGATCATTAGCCTAGTAAGCATCTTTGAACCTATGAGTCAACTGAAACATCATCTTAGAATGTCCATTTTAACCAAGCTGGCTACAGAGACAGTTGGAAAGTGCAAATCAATGGTTCTAGATGCTAACAAATGTAGCTAAAGATTTTTTAAAAAGTGAAACAAAAAAATAGTAGAAACATTTTTCAAATTACCATAATAGATTCAGATATGTGATTAAAATAATAAAATATTCATAAAACACTTTAATGATGTTAAAATAAAATCATATTACATTTTCATTTAATGTTATTACAGTTTTTATGGCTATTTTTTAATTGTTTTTCAGTCACTTTATATTTTACAAAAATCTATGGATTACTGGATTGCTTTTTAGATTGTGTGGTTTGGTTTTTACACATTCATGCATTTGTTTACATAGCTGTAAGTCTGAAATGTTTTTAACTGATCACCAATATTATTGAAACAATTGATTCTGGATCCCTTCAATAGTTGCAGTTATATTGAACATCTAGCTATGTTTTAAATTGTTTTCAGAAATTGAACATATTGTAAGAATTCTGTACTTTTTGAGATAAACACTGGGAATGTAGTAACTATTTTATGAAGGATTTTCTCAGTTGTTACAAGTGTGCTTGCTGGACTTTGAGGCTGAGATCCACATTGACTTAGACCGTGGCCAGAGCATCTTATAAAATAGCATGTTCCAACACGGTGGTCGACAGTTGTCATTTAGCAGTATAAGTGTCCTAAATCGTCATGCAAATATTCAAGTAGGCCAGATGGTTTTCATATCTGCATCCAGGAGCTAAGGAAAGAAGTGCACAAGAAATTAGGGGACTCTTAAATGTGAAAAAAAGCATAAGCTTTTAAAAAAAGAAAAAGAAATACTTACACAGCATAGCCTTCTATCACTACATCAAAACATCTACAGGAAATATCACTACAACTATAAACATTAGCTCTGTAATTCAATAAAGTCTACACGATGAGCTAAAACCATGTGTGGGTCACACTACAACGTGCACATGGCAGCACAATGTTTTCTATTCAGTAATTGGCTCTATATGCCATGTAGAGTTACGCAAACACTGTAAACATTGTAGCAGGCTAATTACAACATAAATGGTTGCATTATATGCTAATCAACTAATCTAAGATGGAGGAGCTATTCAACAAGCTATAAAGCAATCATGTAGACTCAGTGCAGGTTTTACCTGTGAATTCCAAAACCTATTGGAATACAGCCACAGAAACTACTCTACCACAGAAACAATGTTAGGGGTTGCTGTTGTTGCTAACAGACATTGGCCAAGAAGGAGAAGGCTGTAGAGACCCTGTTTAACTTTTCATGGTCTGCATGAGGTGGAAAATGTAGAGTGCTACAGGGTGGATAGAGACAAACAGTAACTCTGCAACCCCCAGCGTACTCAAATTAGAACAAGGGCAAACTGAGGGGAACCAACACCTGTGGAGACTAAGACATGTGTAGCACTTAGAATATTAGCTACAAGAACCTTCCAGAGATGAACAGAGGATATGTTGGCGGTATCACAGGCATCAGCATCCAGATTCCTACATCAATTCCTGAATGCTATAATACACCATGCTAACAACTAAATACATTTTACCCATACATCTCAGGACAAAGCTACAAATGTGCAGTAATTCTACCCTGTAGCACAATTTCTTGAAGTCTTGGCTGCCATAGACTGCATGCACATTGAAATCAAACCACCATCCAGGGAACAGAAAATGGGTACATAAGCAGAAAGTGCTTGCACTCAACTGCCAGGCTGTCTGTAATGCTAAGGGAATCATTCTGAATGTGTGCACTGGAAACACAGGCAGTTATCACAACTCCAATATCTGGCATAACACATAACTGTATCAGAGGTTTTCTAGGGGGATATCCCACAAGTTCATTTATAGGGGGATGCAGGGGATACACTCGGGACATAGCTGATGACGCCCATCAGAAATGCACACACACCAAACAAAGAACACTACAATGAGGCACATGCTCAAGCAAGAAATATCACAAAGCATGTGTTTGGGCTGCTGAAGTCATAGTTCCAGTGCCAAGATACATCAGGAGGAGCCCTGTAGTATAATCCCCATACCTGTGCTGAAATGTTCACTGTCTGTGCTATTCTTCACAATATTATCCTGAGAAAACAGCTTCATTAGGATCACCAAGGGGAAGAGCCACATATCACACCGCCAATGGCAAGGTCACCACAGCCACATGCAAGTGAGGAGTGAGAAGGAGATCAACCAGCTGCTCTGGATGTAGGTAGGTGTAGACATGCACAATATCCCCTCGGTCTGGCCAAGAGGCAAGGAATAGCACACATGCTCACCAGCTAAGGGGGTACAGCTGTCATCCTATGCACATATAAATAGTAAAATGGATGTCAGGCAACACTCACAACTTTTACTTACCCATATAATGACTGTGTACTGCTAGCATCACACAGAGTCAGCCCAGAATTAAAACACTTTCAACTGCTGGACTATCAGGATAAGTGTAAATAGATGTGTTCACTATCAACTAATAGGCCTGAACAGCACAAAAACATGTAAGAAAGTTGTACAATTTTCAAAAGAGCATCACAAACACATATATAACTTAGCTTCAGACAAAAGACTTATGTATCCCTGAACCTAAAAGATAGAAAACAAAGATATGGCACAGTTATCATAATTTGCACAGGGTGTTGTGTGGGAGTAGGGGTGGGCAGGAGGCCTAGGCTGACAAAAAAGGTAGTGAGCGCATGTGAGTAAGAAAGAGAAGCAGGCAGACATTTGGATAAAGTATTAAATGGCCACTGAGACAGAATGAGCTGTAAGTCTCATGACTAAACCATAGAACTGTTATATATGTGTGTCCCCTCAGTTTGCCCTTGTTCTAATTTGAGTACACTGGGGGTTGCAGAGTTTCTGTTTGCCTCTATCCACCCTGTAGTACTCTACATTTTCCACCTCATGCAGAACATGTCTGGGAAGAAATGTTGAAACATGGGTGTGAGTGTCTGCAAGAATACAGCCAAGCTCTGTGCTAGCTCCACATCCTGGTATTTCAGACAAGTATGAGCCATGCATAGTACAGGTTACAGTTCATGATCGTCAGTCCAGCTATGGGACCTGGCTCTGCCAGGAGTTGAACTGACATGTCCATGCCCATTGTTAGATGTGCTGCTACTACCTGAATATGACTGGTGTCTGCTGGACAAGGTCTCCTCACTAGTATGACCAGGACCATAATGCCATGGCCTACCACATCTGGCTGTGGACACTTCACTCACTGGCAGAGCAGTGGAAGTAGTGCCACTGCTGGAGTGTGATCAGGCACGGCCACATTGGCTAACATAAGATGATGATGCTGACCTACAAACATGTGGATGCTGTCCCCCTCCCAGCAAAAGTTCCATCGCAAACATTGCCCATTCCATCATGTCATTCATCTGATCCACTGAATCAGCCACACAGAGGAGGCAGAAATGCATGTCAGCCTATGCTCCAACTGCAAAACTAAGCATGTCCTCAAAGACCCTAGTGGAATGTGCCTGCAATTCCATGACAGCCCTAAACATATGTTGCATGGCATATAAAGACACACCAGGATCAGGTGAAGGGTGGACAGTAGGCCTCCTTCAAGCACCCCTAACTGCATGGCATCTCACCCACATATTGGCTACGGCCAGAGTCAACCAGTACTGAAGCCACAGTAACCACACTACCATGATCAATTGTGTCACCCTCCACTTGTCCAATATCCGAGGGCTCAGTGGAATAGGTATGTGTAGGCCTACTGAATGTGTCCAATGGAAATACAGGGAATAACTGAATGTCAACCTCAGTGTCAGATTCAACCTCTGCACCTCCCAACTGTGCCTCTGTTTGGCCACCATCATCATCAGAGTCTGCTGATACTCTGACATCAGGTGGTAAGAGTCTTACACTTCCACTGTCAGGATCACCTCTGATAATAAGCAATAAATGCAGGAAAGAAATCAATCATCATCTTCTTTCGGCTGTTCCTGTTAGGAGTCACCGCAGCAGATCACCTGTTTCCATTTCTTCCTGTCCTCTGCATCTTGCTCTGTCACACCAACCACCTGCATGTCCTCTCTCACCACATCCATAAACCTTATCTTAGGCCTTCGTCTTTTCCTGTTACCTGGTAGCTTCATCCTTAGCATCTTTTTCCCAATATACTCAGCATCCCTCCTCAGCACATGTCCAAACCAACGTAATCTTGCCTCCCTGGCTTTGTCTCCAAACCTTCCAACCTGGGCTGACCCTCTAATATACTTATTCTTAATCCTGTCCACCCTCGTCACACCTAGTGCAAATCTTAACAACTTTAACTCTGCCACATCCAGCTCAAACTCCTGCCTTTTTGTCAATGCCACTGTCTCCAACCCAAATAACATAGCTGGTCTCACTACCATCTTGTAGACATTCCCTTTCACTCTTACAGGTATTCGTCTGTCACAAATCACTCCTGACACTCTTCTCCACCCACTCCATCCTGCCTGTGCTCTCTTCTTCACCTCTCTTCTACACTCACCGTTACTCTGAACTATTGACCCCAAGTATTTAAACTCATCCACCTTCGCCACCTCTACTCCTTGCATCCTCACCATTCCTCTATCCTCCCTCTCATTCACACACATATATTCTGTCTTAGTCCTGCTGACCTTCATTCCTCTTCTCTCTAGAGCATATCTCCATCTCTCCAGGGTCTCCTCCACCTGTTCCCTACTCTGACTACAGATCACAATGTCATCTGCAAACATCATAGTCCACAGGGACTCCTGTCTGATCTCATCTGTCAACCTGTCCACCACCATTGCAAATAAGAAAGGGCTCAGAGCTGATCCCTGATGTAACACCACCTCCACCTTAAACGCATCTGTCACTTCCACCACAGACCTCACCACTGGCACACTACCCTCGTACATAACCTGTACCACTCTTACATACTTCTCTGACACTCCTGACTTCCTCAAACAATACCACAACTCCTCTCTAGGCACCCTGTCATATGCTTTCTCTAAGTCTACAAAATCACAATACGACTCCTTCTGACATTCTCTGTACTTCTCCATCAACATTCTCAGAGCAAACATCACATTAGTAGTGCTCTTTCCCGGCATGAAACCATACTGCTGATCACTAATCATCACATCCCTTCTTAACCTAGCTTCTACTACTCTTTTCCATAACTTCATGCTGTGACTGATCAGTTTAATCCCTCTGTAGTTACTACAGCTCTGAACATCACCCTTATTCTTAAAAATCGGTACCAAAAACACTTTTTCTCCATTCCTCAGGCATCCTCTCACTTTCCAAGATTTCATTAAACAATCTGGTTAAAAACTCCACTGAAATTTCACCTAAACACCGCCATGCTTCCACAGGTATGTCATCTGGGCAAACAGCCTTTCCATTATTCATTCTCTTCATAGCTATCCTTACTTCCTCCTTGCTAATACATTGTACTTCATGATTCACTATGCCTACATCATCCAACCTTCTATCCCTCTCATTCTCTACAGTCATCAACCCCTCAAAGTACTCTTTCCATCTCCTCAGCACACTCTCCTCGCTTGTGAGTATATTTCCCTCATTATCCTTTATAATCTTTACTTGCTGCACATCTTTCCTAGCTTGGTTCCTCTGTCTAGCCAATCGGTACAGGCCCTTTTCTCCCTCCTTAGTCTCCAACCTTTCATACAACTCTTCATATGCCTTATCCTTAGCCTTCGCTATCTCTCTGTTTGCCATGCACCTCATCTCCTTATACTCCTGTCTACTTTCTTCAGCTCTCTGACACTCACACTTCTTCTCTGCCAACCTCTTCGTCTGTATACTCTCCTGTACTTCCTCATTCCACCACCATGTCTCCTTGTCATCCTTCCTCTGTCCAGATGTGATACCAAGCACCTTTCTAGCCGTCTCCCTTACTAGCTCTGCTGTAGTTACCCAGCTATTTGGTAACTCTTCACTGCCACCCAGTGCCTATCTTAACTCATCCCTGAACTCCACCTCACAATTACCCTTTTTCAATTTCCACCATTTGATTCTTGGTGCTGCCCTCACACTCCTCCACCTCTTCTTGATCATCAATGTCATCCTGCAAATCACCATCCTGTGCTGCCTAACTATACTTTCTTCGGTCACCACTTTACAGTCTCCAATCTCCTTCAAATTAGCCCTCCTACATAAGATATAATCCACCTGTGTGCATCTTCCTCCACTCTTGTATGTCACCCTATGCTCCTCCCTCTTGTTAAAATATGTATTCACCACAGTCACGCTCATCCTTTTCGCAAAATCCACTACCATCTGACCTTCTGCATTCCTTTGTTTAACACCATACCTACCCATCACTTCCTCATCCCCTCTGTTCCCTTCACCAACATACTCATTGAAATCTGCTCCAATCACCACTCTCTCAACCTTGGGTACAGTCATCACCACTTCATCCAATTCACTCCAATATTTTTCATTCTCATCCATTGCACACCCAACTTGTGGAGCATATGCACTAACAACATTCATCATTACACCATGAATTTCCAGCTTCATAAACATCACTCTCTCCAACAATCTTTTCACCGTCAAAATACTCTTATCTTACTGTTCCTTCAGAATAACTCCTACGCCATTTCTCCTTGCATCCACACCATGAAAAAACAATTTGAACCCACCTCCGATACACTTAGCCTTACTCCCCTTCCATCTGATTTCTTGCACACACAATATACCAACCTTCCTTCTGTCCATCATATCAGCTAGCTCTCTCCCTATACCAGTCATACTGCAACATTCAAAGTTCTGAACCTCACTACCACAGTCCTAGCCTTTCTCCTCACTTTCTGCCTTTGGCCATGCCTTCCTCCTCTTCTCCTCCTTCAGCCAACTGTAGCCCAATTTAAATTACACTAAATATTTAAAACAATTTTGATAAACTAACAATGGTTACACTATTGCAGCTGGTACAGCAGTACACACAACATTCATTACACCCACCTCACACATACAGATAAAAGCATATATCCGACAAATTTTCATCAATAATCAAAGAAAAAATGTTTGCCTTACCATGCACAGATGACTCCACGCTTGGTAAGGAGGATCATCCTGGAAGAAATGAAGCAAGGTAAAGATGTAATCATCACATTTACAGTAACAGAGGGGGACAGTGAATAAACAATTTTTGCCTATATGCTGTTACCAATAACTTTATCTGAAAATTGTCTGACTCGTCCACCCAAAGACCATATATAATGAACAAAAATGTATCGCTAAGTCTCTTAATTTATCAATAGGTTCACCCAAGCAAACATGAACTATTAGTTATTCTATATTAGTTATTCTATATTATTCTATATTTTACTATACAATCAAATCTTACAACTTGACATATTTAAGCTTACCTGGAACCTTCTCCTGGCACATATTTGTCCTTCCAGAAACATCAGCACCAACATCAATCACATGTTGGTGTGCAGTTTCCACTGAGCCCTCTGGATCTCTGACAGTGGACAGGAACTCTTCATTTGGTGTCAGTGGTGACTCTATAGCAGCCATTCCTTGTAGCCAGCTGTTCCTGGGCAGCTGCAACTGCTCTCCTCCGAGCTGTGGTCTTGTGATGCACCTGATCATAAGTCCAGGTGGGACCCCCTACAGCAATGACATCAATGACTATCTGGTTCCAAATCTTCATTCTATCAGCCATATCCCCACAACATCTCTCAAGCAGAAAGGCACTGTGGCGCATGAACATCTGCACTACAACTTCATTTTCAGAGTCACTGAAAGGGGACGTGTTTACATGGATTTGTATGGTTGGGAGCCAAAATCATATGGTACATAAAACAGAGAATGATACAACACAAATATCACATAATTTAATTCCTGCTCATAAACACATAGATATGTTCAACATTAAGCACTGGAGCTACATTATTAAAATTGAAAATTATGTGGTTGTACCATATCATACGCACACACAAACCAATGTTTGGTCCAAAAAAAGGAATACCACTTATTAATGCATTGTTTACCATGGAAAAAACAGGATGGCTACACAATTTCAAGAGCAAACATTTTTAAGCACAATTTTTTATGGCAACCCACAAATGATACTTGGCTCATCCACCCCCAAAACAGGCAAATTAAATGTTTGTACAAACCAGTTAATACCACATAATTCAATTGTTATAAGTGCTTTCAACACAATTCTCACAAAATGTGTACATATTGTCAACATAAAAGTCAGTTTTATGTGATTGCCAGTCACCTCTCACTGAGCCCAGCACTCCCTGGAGGTGTCTATAGGCCATCTTAGAAGTATAATAACCCAGTGCCATTGGCAATATAGTACATTACATTTCCAGAAATAACATAAGAAAATCCTAAGATAATCAGTTTTAACAGTAACACTTGTGATAAAAGGTAATAGGCTAGCTATATGAGAAAGAAAATGCATGACCAAAATGTCTATGCCAACAGTGAACTATAAGACATGCATACAGATAAAACTTCCATTTTTCTAATGCATGCATATAAAATTTTGACTTGTAAGGTGTTAACAAATCCAGAATGTATTTGAAAAATACAACCATACCTTAACAAGATCAGAAGCCTTCTCTGCAGATAAATCAAAAAGAATAGCAATCTTCTGTGTTCTACAAATACACAAGTCTCCTCGCCTTCAAGTTCCCTAGCTACACGGTTACCTGTTTATAGTGTAGATTCAGGCCATTGAGCATGATGAAGAAGCAAATGAGGTGTGAACTCTAGAATTGCTGAATCCCAAACTTCGATTTCATGTAGCTTATGTAAACATAGTGTAGGCACTACCTAAGTGTTAGTTGCTAATGGATTGCAAGTTTGAATGGTTATCTGAGGGAGAATGAAGACACAACAGCAATTCAGACTCCCTCACATGCAGCGGGTGTGTCAGCCAGGATATGATTGCAAAGTGTAAAAGTAACTGTAGCAAGGTTTTAAATGGAAGTGAACAGCACAATATTCTTATTTTTGTTCACTAATAGGCAAACTCCCCTGCCTTTGCTGAAAACTGATTTTCATGGTCGTGTCATTTTATTACACATTTAAAAGACAATGATACAAAATGCCCTATATATTGCATGTCTGAGAGCACAGCACAGATAAGGGAAGAATGAACATAATAGAAAGAGAAAACAGAGCTGTGTTGGTGCAAATAATACCGATAAATGGTTGTGTGATCACTCATTACAATAAATCTGTAAGCAACACATACAAAAAATGAGAGTGTACAGGTGTATATGTCTTGCTAATACAGTGGAGGAAATGGGACTTGCTTGTATGCACAATGATTTGCTTTCTGGCTGCAAAGCTGCTTCTGTGGCAAAGAGAGATAACACACTCCTAGTGTCTTTGGTAGGTTTGTTAGTATAATAGTCGAAATCCAGTTGTGTAAAAATCTGTAAAATATGTTAAAATGCATTTTGTAATGTTGTTTATGTTTCTTTTTTAAAAAAATATTAATATTTGCTTGACACGTGACTTAGGGCAAATACGGTGAAACTGATAATTTTAAATTAATGGAAGTTGCTTCTTTGATAAGAACAGCATAAATGCTTTGAATTAAGTGTGTGTAAAACACACCTGTTAAACACAATGAAGCATGCAGCACATAGGATATGTGGATTTTGGTTCAAGTCCTACATGTATCTTATAATGCTGAAAAATAAGAAACACTTTTTGCAAGACTAATACATGTAGAGCTTTGCTTGTCTCATTTGCACATTGCTCAACTCCCTTTGAACACAGTATAATGCCCCATACAACAAGCAGATATTGTCAATTTTAGAAAAGATACATTGTCACATCTTTTGCCTTCCATCACGCTATCAATGTAAGCGGGGTTGTGTGGTGGTCAGCACACTTCCACAACACCTGCAAACAATAAGGAGACATTGTCAATTTAAAAAAGACATATTGCTACATCTTGCCCTTTCCATCATGCAAACATGCTAAGCAGCATTGTGCAGTGGGTAGCATACATCCACAATACCTGCAGACCTTTCAATTTCTAAAACATGCATTGTAACGTGTGGTCTTCTATCAAGCAAACACACAGCGTAAAGCAGCTTTGTGGTGTGGTCAACATTCATACACAGTAAGGAGTGTAAAAAATACAGCTGCTGTCTAGCTCGATCTATGGCAGCAAGTGTTAGTTAAGAAATTCTATACAGTTCTAACCCAGCATACTCCAACTTTTATTAATACTGTTCCACTGAAATTAACAATATAAAATAATTATACATAAAAATAACTATTCTGAACTTTCACATCACACACATACATGGGTGCATATAACTAATGAGCATGTGTGACAAACATCCATATTTGCAATGAGCAGTCTGCACAGCAATGACTGTAAAAAATACACTTGTTGCTAAGCTTTCCCTGGAGCAAGTGGTATAAGTTCATAGCCCCAGTACAACTGAGCCAAGTTCTAATCCAGCAAACTCCACATTTTATTAATGCTGTTCTATTGCAGTTTATGTTAAAATTAACAATACAAATATAATTACACATAAAAATGACTGTGTATAACATTGGATATCATATGAATTATATGTGTGACCGACGATAAACTGACAATTATGTTTCTGCACTTACAAATGTCTTTTCTGCTCTGGGATGGACTTCATACTTCAGTAGGACAATGTCAGGTCACACACACACATACATGGTTAACCACTTACTCTTAAATGTGTCTATATAATTAATAAGCATGTCTGACAAGCGCTTCCTCTGTGGTAAGGAGGTAAAAACACCTATGTGGAAGATTATGTATTTTCTACTCTACACAGATTTGAATCTTATTTTGTACAAATTACTTTTATCAGTGTGTAAAGCCACCACCAGAAAATATATATATATATATGTATATAAAATCTATATAGATATATATAGGTTCATAGATTTGTACTAGGCTAACTGCCCTTGTGGGCCATTTTAAGCATAGCCAGTTACCCCATGTGAGAATCAAACCCTGCACCTTGTGTTTGCAAGGTGAATGCCTTAACCATTATGCCAACCTCATACACTCATGTGTCTGTGTGTGTGACTATAATTGTATAATGTACACAACATACTGAGAAACCAGGTGTACATGTCTTACTCCTGCAACATGCATTCCTGACACCTTTTTGCATCTAATTTGAGAACCTGTCTCTGATCTATACATGCACATTGGAAACACAACAGAAAATACAAAGTTCACACTATGCATACAACTCTTATAACAGGATACATTACCCGATTTGTATAATGGTGATGGCATTATATATGAAGGCCAGTATGTCAAGGCAAAAGCATAATTCAGGGGTGGTGCAGTTATTAACTACTGTGTTCTGTGGATGGGAACAAAATCTTACATGTGGGTTAACTTAGCAGCCACATCATGTGTGTGTGTCTATGTATATGTGTGTGTGCATAGTCAGAAGGACATGACTCTGTATCCTACTTTCAGCAATCCATTCACATGCAGAACAAATATTTTGACAGTCATAAATGCCGACACAGCCAGTTCATACAGGCTTCACAACATCTTCCACTAGACATACATTGATGATGTCATCCACTCTAAATTATTCAGAAGCAATATAAAAGTCAGACTTGTGCAGTGGTGCCTGCATTAAGTACTGACTTCTCTATCTTTTGTAATTAGCTAGGTAGGGATTATAATCACACTGCAGTCAGCTGGAGTGTGTGTGTGTGTGTGTGTGTGTGTGTGTGTGTGTGTGTGTGTGTGTGTGTGTGTGTGTGTGTGTGGTGGGGTGTATATAGTCAGGATAGCATAATTCCCTATCCTACTGTCAGTAATCCAGGACAAATGTGTTGTCAGTCATACATGCCTACACAGCCAGTTCATACAGGGTTCAGAACATCTTCTTTTAAACATACAGTGATAATGTCATCCACTCTAAATTGTCCAACAGCAATATAAAAGTCAAACTTATGCTGTGGTGCTTGCATTAAGTATTGGGTTTTGTATATAGTTAGGTAGGGGCTCTAGACTTACTGCAGTCAACTGGTGTCTAGGTGTGCATTTGTGTTCAGCTAGTTCACATTCTAGATCATTTCAGAACAGCTTGTGAGGCACTCCTGTGTCCCTCTTCTTCTCACGACACACTGCTGATGTCATCAGCTATAAGGTGTTGTCTGCACTATAAAAGCCAGAATTGTGCTGTGGAACTTGCTTTAAATACTGCATTCTGTAGATAGGTAGAAGTTTAAGTCTCATTGTGGTTAACTGGTGTATATGCATTCAAAAATCAGTATGTGTGTGTCTGTGTGTGCATTCATAAATCAGTATGGTGACAGATTTTAGAACAGCATGTAAGTCTACATCTATGTCAGACACTCCTACATCGTCTTATAACATACACTGATGATGTCATTCTGTATAATGTACTCTGACAGTATTCAAGTCAAGCTTGTAGCAGTAACGCTAAGTACTGTGTTCTGTAGCTTCTGTAACTAGATATTTAGGGGTTCTATTCTGACAGCAGGAAACTTGAGTGTATATCCATCCATATAAAATTTCTAAGACAATTATAAAATGAGATGTGACTCCACATCCATGTCAGACACTACTCCCAACATGACAGTGCTAAATTTAGACATATATGGTGGTGCTAGTGTTACACTGTATGTAATTCAGCTTCTATACTTGCACAGGTATAATGTGCAAATCAAATGCAGTCTACTGCTGTGTGCATATGTGTATGTGTGTGTGTCTGTGTCTATGCGTGTGTGGTTAGTGGTTCATTATGTTCAAGTCATGACCTTTTGAATTGCTTTTCAATTTATTACCACTAAGGAGAACCTTTAATGTAGCCCCATGCATCTAGCATCCCCTTTTTATCTCTGGTCACATGACATCCTTCCTGCAGAAGAGTAGAGGTTGTCCTCACCTCAAGTATACATACACACATATTGAAGCAGTCCTTTCATGAGCCACTGCAAACCATCTCCTGTGATTTCTAATTCTTTCATGGGGAGATGCACATTTCATATAGGGAGAGGGGCAGTATGTAATGCAATCAAAGAAATACTCACACATGCACATAGACTTGCTATCGTTCATGATATAGATATAAGGAGTTTGGTTTAAATGGTATAATAATGGATAGGATTTTATGTGATGTTAGCCATTAGCTTAGTAATGAACTATGATCCTGTGAACATTTGACATGTCAATATTGCTGTCATCAACATGTGCTATGTTGAGGTGTGGATGTATGGTAGGCCTACAAGATGGTATTACAATCTGTAATGTGAAATAATGTACTGATGGCCACTGCTGCCATTTGATTACTGGTCCTTCCATAACAGCTGCAGTAATATGCCTCTTGAGAACTGTCGCAATGGGATGATACTATGTATATTGTTGGCTTAGTAAGCCATGTGTTTTTGTAGTGGAGCAGAGCAACATTTCTCACCTGTGATATGTCACATGTTTGCACGTGTATACCTACCATCATTAAATGCTCTGTGACATTCATCAATATAAATTCATACTGATTACATGGGCACAGAAGTCTTATTTCATCCACATGGTGTAATAATGTGATATGCACAAAAATAACACATTTTGATTCAATTTCAACTGCGTTGAATTCATTGTATGTGCAATTGTGTTGCTATTCCCAAATAGTATTGAGGTGGTCACCAGCACCATTGTGTGGCAATCAGCATTTGCATCAGTAACTATCCTGCATGAGCCACGACCGACTCATTTGTAAGATGTCCATATATGTTATGAGGTCACTGAAACACAACTTTCCAATGAAAAAGATATAGACATATGTTGTGCAATTAATGTAATTATATGACATTGGTACAGTTGCATGAATGTGTGAACAGTATCACTGCATGGCATGTGATGCATAACCAGTGTTGCATTTGGAGGTGTTGCCCTAAATCATTTATTTAAAGAAGTGTGAAATGCTAAGGGCAATATACAACTAAGTGCAGAGCTGTTTCTGTATGCCACCAGCCATCAGCTAGAGATAATACACAATCTGTTAACTGACAGTTTGCCCCACACTTCACCACCTTGCCCAACTAGCTATCAGCAAAATTATGCATCTAAACATTATTCATTTTATTTCTCAGAAGAGCAGAATGTGTGTGTGCTCTCTAAGGCTAATAACACAGGATCAATGGGCCTTCACAGCATCTCATGTTGCCTATACCATGACTTAAAATCTGACCAACAAAGTTGGATACCTACTTAAATACATCCACCAGACATACTATGTTCTTGCATATGGCTGTACAGCAACAGTCATCTGTCTGAACAAGGAGGGGACCATCACTTGCTATAGTGAGTTATACACACATAATACTTCATAATCCTAATCCTACTTATCTTTGAGTCAGAGCAATGGCTCATCATGGACTGTGTCAAAAAAGGACGCAGGTAAACTCCCACTGTGTACCAAACACATTTTTGATCTGTTAAGACTACATCACTGTTAAACCTGGTCAATGTCTTCAAGAAGATCACCAAGAGCATGCACGAGGAAAAGATTATCATCCCACATAACTTAACCTGACCAAGGCATCTGACAGAAATTGACACTTGGGTATTACAGAGAAACTGTCTCAAGTGGGCATGAACACCTACATCACCAAGTGGTTAGACAAATAGATCACATACAGGACACATACTGCTGAAGTGTGCGAAGTCACCTCTAGGCAGAGTTCAGTGACCAGGTCCATAACTCAGGTGTCTGTACTAAACCCTTTCCTGTTCAGTATTTAAGTCTCAGAAGCGGAGGCAAACTTAGACATCATGGGTCTAACCAGCTATGTGGATGACTTCAAATTGCGGATCATCATTGAATCCAAGAATGTGATTGATATACTGCAGAAAGTATTAATACACACAAATGATTGTTGCCAGAGCCATGGAGACACACTATATGAACAAAAAGCATGAATATTTCCATTTGAAAAATACAGAACCTAATTACAATATCGACAGCACAACCCTATGAGAAGGCCAAGTTTTATGTTACCTGGGTACTGAGGTAGATAGTAATTGGAACTTTCACCAGCATGTGACCACAGTGATAACAAACCCCTTGTATGTATGTACCACATATCCTGAGTGTAGGCAGGCCATCAACATCAAAAGACATTATAGTCCCACTGGTGTCAGTCCTCATCAAACCAATAACTGAGTACTATCCACCCTTTTGCATGTACCTCACCACTCATCTTCCAGAAGTGATTTACTCAAGCGAATCACATTTTCCACAGTGTGCTTCCACACATGTTTTTGGTCATACATAAGTAGTCTTTGTGATGCATGACCATTAGGAGTTGACAGTGCAGACTTCACTTCTAGATGCATGTGTGATACATGTTCCTGCAATGCACACAGTAAACATATAGTCATTGACAACATTGATGGCATGGATTGGATTCATGCAAGTGCATATTGTGGCATGTATCTGTCATGCAAACCTCTTGACTCACAAAGACTGCTAATTTAAAAGACAGGTGTAACAGTCTCTCTCTCTTAACACCTCCCAAAAGTGGTCATTTTTGAGGAAGCTCTGCTTGATTTCCCCTTACAGATTACTGACAAATCATAATAGTGGTACAAGTGTGAACATGCAGAACATGTTAATAGCTCACAATCACTTATTTTATGTTAATGACACAGATTAATGATGGTATCATTCTGATAGTCTCTGATAGTCTCTGTGATTGTAAAGGCTTTTGTCTACTGTTGTCCATGAACCTGTTGTTATGTGTCCCCATTTTTTGAATCCTATGCTGACACTACATCCATATTCAAGCAACTGTTCTGGCACATCTTCAAAATATGCACATACCCCCTGCTGTATATACAATCCTTGTTAATTGTCTTTCCAGTGATCATGTCAGGTTGTTTATATCACAAGCAATCATCTTCAATGATAAGTGACCTTGCCTGAGACTTATGTAATATACAATTAAGTGTATGATGATATGAGTATACCCAGACAGGAGGTGTAATCAACAGCACATACTGTATTATGCACATATGTGATTACTGTTCATGCAATACCTGTTTTGCCTTTGGGGGTGTACATACAATGACATGCCCTCATCTGGTGTACATTACTATGTTTCACTTGTCCTATTACCAATTCTTCATTCCTACCATTCATATCTTTGGCACTTTTTAATATACATACTTCCCCAGACTAATGTCTTTATAATGCAGGCTATGTACCTTTAATAATCTTCACCAAACCTTTATTTCAGTATGGAAAAAACATGTCTGCCCTGTACTTTGCACTGAGTAGACTTTTTTATTATGTGTTAGTAATGCATTCATTGCTTTAAATTAAACCCTGGTAGTCATTGTGGCTGTTTGCACAATCCAGCAGAATTAGTTTGCCCATAGTAAACATGCCTGCATGTCTGAATGTGTTTGCACTTATTTACATGGTTTCCTGGTTGGCGACATTGTTGCTGGCCATGGAACCTTGCACCTATTCACATATGCATGCCCCACCTGGCATGCATATGTGAATAGCACTACTGTTAGTAATATCTCTCTTAATTTAAAGCTACTAGGCTTTTGACATCAACTTGCTCTTTACAGTCATATGTAACGACACTGGTATAGAGAACATCAAAGCATTTCTCAACATACATAGTGATCTACCAAACAGTAAGGTCATGCTTATTTGCATTCTTTTAGAGCTAATTTTAGAAAATAATGTTTTTGTTTTTGGAACTGAATTTTATCTTCAGATGACTGCTGTGGCCATGGGCACAGTGTGTGCCAGTACATATGCAAACAAACATGGTGTTGGTGCAGTGGGAACTGGAGAAGGTTCTAGCAGATAATCCTTATGCCCAATATGTAAGATTTTATCGGTGCTTTGTGGATGATATGTCTGTGATATGGAAAGGAACACCATATCAATTTACTGAATTTGTAGAGTATTTACACACCACCACTGGCTTGCTTAAGTTCAGTTTTTTTTCCCTACTTGTTGGATGACTTTCATGATATCACAGTTTCGAAAGATTTGTTGAATGCTTGACCACAGCAATTTGTAGGAAGCTCTACAGGAAGAATAACCTACTGCTTAATGAATACGCAACCTAGGCATGTAGCAAGGAAATGTATTGACAGGACAATTTATGAGAGTGATGAGGCGTGTGATATTGATGACAAACTACAAACTGTTTTTAATGGACTAACTAATGAATTTATGGATAGGGATTATTCTTGTAAGGAGATCTTTGACACTACTGAAAAAGTCCAGCCACTTCATACTACTGCAAGACCTTATATTTCACATGTGTACGTCACAGAGATATGAAGAGAGACCTGAGATATTCTTTGACTTACTCAAGTAATATCAATGTGGTATATGATATTATAAAAAGGAAATGGCCAGTACTTATGGCCAGTGAGGAGTTGAAGAACATTCTTAGAAATGCACCAAAGTTTTCCTTTAAGAATAACATCTCACTTAAGCATCAGCTTTATTATAGATAGAAGACTTATATGGATCACACTGAATGTGATCATAAAGGGACTTTTATATGTCACTCCTGCTCTGCTTGCAAGTACATTAGGTCTGCATTTGTATATTAAACATCCTACAGCAGATTGCAACATTGAGTTTGATTTCTATGCAAATTGCCTAAGTACAAACGTGGTATATTTTGCAAGTTGCACAGCATGTGGTATGTTCTGTGTTGGTAAAACCAACCGAACATTGAAGGAAAGGATAATGGAAAATATAAGAGATATTAAGAAACTCAAAGACACTAATGATCTTGCCAAACATGTGAAAACCTCAGATTCTAACCATTGTTTTAAACTTCTTGTACTAGAGATTGTCAGCCTAAATATAATAGGTGGTGACATCAAGACTGAGCAGTGTGAGATAAAATGGATTCTCACCCTGAGAGCAGATAAACATCCCTGTCTTAATGAAAATATATCTTTAAGACTGGTTCTTAGAGCACATGACCTGTGTCATTCATTTTATTTGGTTCAGTGGGCTTTCTAATTGTTTTACTTATATGTGGGTTTTCTGTTTGGCCTGAATAAGTGATTAAGTTCATAATAGTGCTTATCATATTTTTGTCTTTTAATAAAGTATTTGTAGCAGCTGTGTTGGTCAGAAAGTTGTTTTTTAATATACCTTGCTATTTTGTTCATATCCGACCAATGCTCACCACTTTCTTCTTTTTTATAGCTATATTGCTCATCGCAGAAACACGTAAACTCCATGTAGGCTTTGTACTAAGTTTACACAGAGTTTTTTGCATCCCTGGGAATCAGTAAATATACTTCAAGTCTTATGCAAATCTGGAAGAACTCTGCTCAATCTGCTTGAGCTGAATTGACATTTGGAAAGATAGTCACGTTTCAAGGTAGGACTTGTATGGATGAAGGATAATACTCTAAATGTGACTGATACTGTAGTTAAACATCCACATATACTCTTGTATGCTGATGACTGTTTTTATGATTAACAGAAAAATCTTCAGAGAATCTCAGTGATTGAATCTCCCATACCCATACTAAAATGGGTCTATATTATAAGAGAGAGGATTTCATAGGTTCATATGTTGGTACTAGGCTATCGGCCCTAGGGCCTATACAAGCCTAGCCATAACAATTCCCTGACTATTTCTTCCCACATTATTTACTTCCCTGGACCTCTGTCTAGCAGAGCAACTGACGTGATCCCTGGGGTGAATTTCCTTTCTCCCATCCAATCATCAAGGTTCCTTTTGAAGAGGGCCAAAGAGGCGCTCTGCTTGACATGTATGGGCAGTCTATTCCAGAGTCTGGGGAATCTCCGGGTCAGGAACCTATCCCTCCAGCATGTTTTGTTTATTGTGATGACAAGATTTAGATCCCTGGAGCATGTGGCTCTGAGGGATTGGAATTTTTTAAGCATAGCATGTCCAACAGCTCTGGGTTTGACATGGCCTTGTGTGTTAAGCAAAGATCGCCTCAGAGTAGACGATATGCGACAGAGTATAGCTGGAATTTTTTAATGTGGTTAGCATAGGGCATCTGCTTTAGACCTGTGATTCTTTTAGTGAGGTATTTCTACAGCCTTTCCAGTTGTTGCAGATGTCTTGAGAGGTACATACCAAATGGGGTGTTGTATTCTATAATGGGTCTAATGAGGGATGAGTACAGTGGGACAATTGTCTCCTTTTTTCTGGATGAAAAGCCGTTAGTGATGAGGTGTGCCACATAGAAAGATTTCCTGACTGTTGTGGCAATGTGGTTATTGAAGGTGAGACCACTGTCCACCTGTGTCCCTAAGTCTCTTATCACACTTTCAGTGTTTAGTGTTCTGCCACCTATGTGATAATTCACCGGTACATGTTTTTTCCCAAAGAGGATAACTATACATTTCTTGGCATTGAGCTTGAGCCCATGGCTCTGGCACCAAGCATCTGTTTCTGTAAGGCCCTTTTGTAGAGTATCCACATCATTTGGGGATTCAATAATGTTTGTAATCATCTGCAAACTTCGCTAGCCAGAGTCCCTTAGTGTTGGCCTGTACTTCAGAGAAGTAGATGCTAAACATGAGAGGTCCCAGGATTGAACCCTGAGGTACTCCACTTGTCACTTGTCTGGAGCTGGATTTGGAGTTAGCTACTTTTACAGTATGGGTTCTGTCAGTAAGCCAGTTGGCAACCAATCGAGTGACGTTGTATCCTGAATCCTGCCTTGTGGTTTGTTCTTACTTTTGCTTGCTGCTGTTGGTCGTTGTTTCAATGTCTGAGTTGGGTCAGGATTTATGATGGCTAATCATAACGTTGAGAATGAAGGCATTTTATTTGCCAGCTTAGCTAGAGAAAGGGATCTTAAGCTGGCTCAATTTGATCCATGGACAACGTCTGGTAACTATGGCTATGATAAAAAATTTGAAGATTTAAAAAGATTGAGAATTAAGGAGACATCATTATTTTATGATATTTGTCTTTTGGAAAAATATGTTGAACTGTCTATTACACCGAGAGGTTTAAGAATAGATAAGCTTCCTGCATATAAATTTGCTGAAGATGAAGGTGAATTTTTAGCTGAATGGCAAGCAGCGTCTCTCCAATGTACCTTAACTTGGTTGAAAATTCTCATTAAACGGAACCGGAGAAGCCTTGGACTACTCCAATCCAAAATAGCAGAAAATGAGGCTAGTTTATCATTATCAGATACACACGCAACCTCTTCTTTTGTACAAGCTATGAAAGATGTTAACACTGCCGTTTCCAAAGCTGAGGGTGAAGTTATAGCAAGGAAAAAGAAAAAATTAAATAGAGACATTGCTGACTTTAAGAACAATACCATATATTCATGGCAACGTCAGTGCCAGCGGAAGAAGAGTGTGAATGGTACAGTCCGAGGAAGATCATCAGAGGGAAGTTCACGTAGTGGACGTGATTCCTCAGTGTCATCATCCGATACAGCTGGTGGAAGTAAGAAGAGTGTATCTTTTGAACGAGTTGATCTCGTGGATGAGAACGGCTCACCGATGGAAGGAGAAGAAGAGGAACAAGGCAGATGGAACTTTCGGCAAGGAGCAAAACGAAAATTTCGTCAAAGAGGTCGCAATAAAAGGTACTGAATTTTGTGTTGACGCTAATGCCAAAACACATGCTTTTCGTTCATATAGCTTATATGAGCGTACTAATGATGGCTCTGGCTCTTTTGACATTGGTAATGAGAACGAGCATGTAATTCACGGTTTTTGTGGTGAGGTACATGCAAATGAATGTGTCGAATTCACTCAAGCTTGTCCATTGGATAGTAATGTGCATCATGAGAATGGGACTAATGTTGAGATTGGGACTAACGTTGTTAATTTGAGTGACTTGGTTTTATCACCAGAAATGATTACGGTGCTCAATTTGGGCAGTAAGTTTGTACCATCTAAAGTTCCAGCATTATGTGATATTCTTTTGGACATTAAACGTTTCTGCAGAAAATTATATTTAAAATTGTTTTTTGATAAAAGCTGTGCTAACAATGATATTATTGCAGCAACAACAGAAGATAATTTGTATGGTTCTGCAGAATCTGACAATGTACAAGATTTTTCTGTTAGTTCTATTGATATAGATAGTTTTGAACAATTTTCTGTTCTTTTTGACCCTTTGTTAGATATTTCTATTCATGATATTATGGCAGAAAATCCATTAGTCAGTCCTAGTCAAGGGGGCAGCAGTTTAGTAGTAGATAATAATGAGGCAAGAACAGTTAATATTCGTTCAGAACGATTCTACACAGGCTACGGGAAATTTATTTTACCTGTTTTACCGAGTCGTAGCAATTTTTGCCCACCTAAAAATTCTGCAGTGTTGAGGACTTTTGAAAATGTCCTATGCAAAAAGGCGGAAAGTGAGTATGCTAGCTTTTTAAAGCAATATTTTTCATTCAATTTAAATAAGTCTGAATGGAATGCTTTGAAAAATATGAAAGAAGCTGCAAAAAAATATGCCTTTTGCGTTGCAGATAAAGGGGGAAAATGGGTAGTTATGAACAAATGTCATTATTTAAAAATGAGCTATGACTTGTTGTGTAATGATCAAGTGTATATAGAATTGCCTAGCAATCCTATTACTGATTATAATGCTTCCTTGCTAGAGATTCTTGAAAGAGGTGAAAGGTTGGGCTTTCTGAATAATAAGGATGTGAAACGTTTATATGTGGCCAATCCGAAGGACCCTATTTTCTATACTATGCCCAAGATACACAAAAATATTTCCGACCCTCCTGGCCGCCCTATTGTGTTTTGTTGTGGAGGTTATTTGGAATTTGTAGGGATTTTTTTGGATAGTATATTAAAGGAACATTTGAAATATGTTGTTTCTCACATTACTAATACTAATCAATATTGTGAAATAATTAAAAATTTCAAATGGGAGTCTAATTTGTATTGGGCTACGGTAGATGTAAGATCTTTATATACGAATATTAGTAATAGATTGGGTTTGGAGGCCATAATGAAAATTTTGGGAGAAGGTCCACGTACATCTTTTGTGATTTCACTCTTAGAGTTTGCTCTCAGTCACAACTACTTTGTATTTGATAAGAAAATATTTCTTCAAATAGATGGCACCGCAATGGGAGCAAGTTTTGCTCCAACTTACGCAATTTTGTTTATGTCAATTTTTGAAATTAATTTTTTGTATACTTTGACATTTTTTCAAAATAATGTAGTTTCTTATTTTAGATTTATAGACGATTTAATTTTTATTTGCAAAGGTGATGTTTCAGACTTTGATAAATTTATGGTAGATTTACACAAAAATAAGTTTGGTTTAGAATTCACATATATTACTAACAAACAGGAAATTCAGTTTTTGGACATCTTATTATATGTGGATAAACAGGGGATTGTCCAATTTAAACCATTTAGAAAGGAGGTAGCCTCTAATAATTTTCTTCATGCATCGAGTGCGCATCCTATGCACTTAATTGAGGCACTTCCTTATGGTGAATTCAAACGAATTTATGAACACACTTCTGAACATAGCCTTTTGAATTTGGAATTTGATTTTGTTTGTAAGAGACTGTTGGATAGAGGTTATTCTGAATCTTCTATTAGGAAAAATCGTGCAAGATTTGATTCTATTCAGAAGCATCATACCACTAAGGTACCTCATATTAATGCTATTCATAATGAGATGGATAGGAATGAGAGGATGTTTTTTGTTACAAAATTTTCTTTATTTTCGGATATGTTGTATAACATTGTTAACTTTTTGTGGTCAATTGTCTGCAATAATGAAGAAATTGGGCACCTCTTTCCAAAACATGTCTCTTTCTCATATGGCAGATATGCAAATCTAAAGGAAATTTTGAAACCTAGATATCTGTTTAGTGAGACTCCTTTGTTGAATTCTGATAAACAATTAGGTATGTTCCAATGTGGGAAGTGTAAGATATGTATGAGGGTGAAAAATCTATCAGGTAGTATTATTAATGGGGTTAAATATGTTGCTGAAAATAAGTTTAACTGCAGCTCTTGTGGTGTAGTTTATATTATTGGTTGTGACTGTCCTTTGCCTAAATATTACATTGGTCAGACAAAACGTCAACTAAAAAAACGTGTATTAGAACATATTGGTGATGTGCGTAATGCTAGAATTAGTAGTCCAATATTTGAACATTTTCATAATGTACACAATGGGTCTGTGGACTCATTATATTTCTGTGCCCTGGCCAAACCTAATGCATTTTTTGGAGGTAATTATCAACAAAGTTTACTGAATCTGGAAAGTAGATTCATTTTGAAATATGGCACCTTAAAACCTCGTGGTTTGAATTTAGAAGTGAATTTAAATATTTAGTAGTAATTTTGATAAGCACTTTATATATTTCAGCTGCTAGTGGCTTTAAGCTTGTATTTGTCTCTTTAATTATTGTGAGTTGTTCTATTTCTTCTCAATGATAGTTAATTGTGTTTAATTGTTTAATTGTTGGGTAGCACCAGTGTGTGTATATATATTGCACCTGGAGGCTTGATGTTTATTCCTTTGAAGGCTGTTGGGCCGAGGTACCGGAATAAATCATTGTATCCTGAATCCTGCCTTGTGGTTTGTTCTCACATTATTTACTTCCCTGGACCTCTGTCTAGCAGAGCAACTGACGTGATCCCTGGGGTGAATTTCCTTTCTCCCATCCAATCATCAAGGTTCCTTTTGAAGAGGGCCAAAGAGGCGCTCTGCTTGACATGTATGGGCAGTCTATTCCAGAGTCTGGGGAATCTCCGGGTCAGGAACCTATCCCTCCAGCATGTTTTGTTTATTGTGATGACAAGATTTAGATCCCTGGAGCATGTGGCTCTGAGGGATTGGAATTTTTTAAGCATAGCATGTCCAACAGCTCTGGGTTTGACATGGCCTTGTGTGTTAAGCAGAGATCGCCTCAGAGTAGACGATATGCGACAGAGTATAGCTGGAATTTTTTAATGTGGTTAGCATAGGGCATCTGCTTTAGACCTGTGATTCTTTTAGTGAGGTATTTCTACAGCCTTTCCAGTTGTTGCAGATGTCTTGAGAGGTACATACCAAATGGGGTGTTGTATTCTATAATGGGTCTAATGAGGGATGAGTACAGTGGGACAATTGTCTCCTTTTTCTGGATGAAAAGCCGTTAGTGATGAGGTGTGCCACATAGAAAGATTTCCTGACTGTTGTGGCAATGTGGTTATTGAAGGTGAGACCACTGTCCACCTGTGTCCCTAAGTCTCTTACCACACTTTCAGTGTTTAGTGTTCTGCCACCTATGTGATAATTCACCGGTACATGTTTTTTCCCAAAGAGGATAACTATACATTTCTTGGCATTGAGCTTGAGCCCATGGCTCTGGCACCAAGCATCTGTTTCTGTAAGGCCCTTTTGTAGAGTATCCACATCATTTGGGGATTCAATAATGTTTGTAATCATCTGCAAACTTCGTTAGCCAGAGTCCCTTAGTGTTGGCCTGTACTTCAGAGAAGTAGATGCTAAACAAGAGAGGTCCCAGGATTGAACCCTGAGGTACACCACTTGTCACTTGTCTGGAGCTGGATTTGGAGTTAGCTACTTTTACAGTATGGGTTCTGTCAGTAAGCCAGTTGGCAACCAATCGAGTGACGTAGGTATTAATGCCCAGCTTAGTAACTTTATCTATGATTCCAGAGTGGGGGATGGTGTCAAAGGCCTTGGTGAGGTCCAGATAGGCTTTGTGGACTGCCTTACCCTCATTCACTGCTCTAGAGACTGATTCGAAGAAGTCAATAAGGGTCAGAAGACAAGATCGGTCCTTCGCTAACCCAAACTGGGTGTGGTCCAGCGTTTTAAGGTTGCCAATGTCGTTGTTTATAAGTTCCATGATAATACGTTTCATGGCATTGCAGATCAGGCTCGTCAGACTGATGGGGCGGTAGTTCCTGGGATCCAAGGTGGATCCCCCTTATGGAGTGGGATAACTGTAGCTGTGCGCCACTCAGTGGGCATGAAGCCTGAGGTGAGGGTATGATTAAACATGACACTTAGGTGAGGTGCCAGTTCATTTTGTAGTTCATGTAGTACACAGCCCGGGATGTCTTCTGGTCCCATGGAAGCTGTAATCTTAGCTTTGGAGTGTGCGTTTTTTACCTGTGTGGCCATTATTATCAGAATTTGGCAATCTTCCGGTATTGAGATGGGCCATTTAGGCGGTGAGAGGGGGGTGAAGTTGGCACTAAATCAATCTGCCAGGATATTGGCAATATCTTTGGCATCAGTATATTTAATTTGTTTCTGTTGTAGCTCAGAGCAGATCTGAGCATTGCCATTTAGATTCTTGACATAGTTATAGAATGCCTTGTGGTTGTCTTTGGAGTCTTTGGCAATTTTATTTTTGTAACTAGACTTGGAGAATTTTATGAGGGATCTTAGCTTCTTACTGCGCCTGGTGAGGGAGTTTTTTGCATCCTGGGATTTTCATCTTTGCTGCAACAGTTTTTTTTCCTTTTGTTGTAAAGTTTGCTTATGGCAGGGGACCACCAGACTGGCTTCCTTTTTTTGGAGGAGAGCATCTTGGTTCTATTTGGGATGGCATAATTCATGCATGAGTGGATGTGCTTGTACATTCCCATTAGTGTAGGACTCGGCAGTCGAACTTTCAGTTCCTGTCTGCATGGGTATCATGAAGTTTGTAACTTCTGACTTGAGTAGCATGAAGTTGGTCTTGGAGAAGTTTTTTATGGAGGTTTCCTTATTGGGGGGGGTGGAGGTGGGATGTGGATGTTAAGGGTGATTAGCTTATGGTCTGACCTGACCAATGAGGGGGTGGCCATAGGTGTGGAGCATCAATTTCCCATGTTGGTAATGACCAGTTCTAGGATACTGGAGCCCCTGGTGGGACTATGGATTAGTTGATCCAGGTCATTGGAATTTATGAATTCCAAGAACCGTTGGGCAAAGGTGTTGGTGCATGAGTAGTTTTCCCAGTTAATGGCAGGGTAGTTGAAATCACCCAGTATTAAGGTGTTTGGTTGTATATTAATATTTTCTAATATGTTTTTAAAGTTGTAGTGAGAATCTTGGGGCATGGTGGGGGATCTGTAGCAAGCTACAATTTGGATTGCAGTCTTACCTAGTGTTAGTTGCACCTGGAGAATTTCAGATGCATTGTGTTGGGCAACTAACCTGGTGGTGTGAATATCCTTGGTGAATATGGACACTCCTCCACCTTTAGTGTTTTGATCCTGGTTTATTAGCTGAAAAGTGTGGTAAGAGTTGTAGCCTGGTATTGCAGGGGTGCTCTCTGGAACCTTGATCCAGGTCTCAGTTACTACACAGATAACAATGTTCTCCATGTTTAGGAGTGCCTCGAGAGAGTGCATTTTGAGGTTTAGACTTCTATCATTGAGTAGCAATACCTTAAGATTCTGCATGGTTGTATCTGTTATAGTGGTAGTTTTGTAATTTGAACTTTGCCTAAAAAAGGCACTATAGGGGTGGCAAGAGCCTTAGCCAGTAACCTGAATCCCAGGGTTGACAGGTGCAGACCATCTCTGGCAAATCATCATGGTCTGTCGATCATGTTGTCCTAGGCAGACAGATACTGGATCCCCTTTGAATGAGACCAGAAGCTTAGCCAATTATTGAAGTCAATCATTTTGTCCTTCAATATTCGAACACCATATGGGCGACACCAAGTGGTCGAATATTCAAAACCTTGCAAGTGTGAATGGAGATTGCTGTAGGGAATTCTTCCCTTTACTTCAACATAGTGCGATCTTGGAGTTGGTATATTTAAGTAGTGGGGGGTGTGGGGGGTGCAGAGTGATCAGGTAGGTTTTTGTTTAATTTTTACATTTTTTATTTTTGTTTCGAAGTTTCACAACTTTGCTCATATGGTGTCACCCATATGTTGTTCAAAGTTGTGAAACTTAGTTCTTATAATATAGATGCACTAAAAACAGGGTCTATATTAGAATGATGAAACCTCACTTACGCGAATCCTGAAAGGCCGACACATAAACAGCGAATCATATGAACACCGAACGTCCTTAAGTGCAAAATTCAAAATACTGAATCGCCATAGTTTTCCACACCATGTTTAGTGAGGTAAAACATCAGTAGGAGATTCCCTTAAATGGTATAGCTCCATAACGTAAAATGTGTAATAGTTACTGACCTTAGGGTTAGGGTGCGGGTTAAGGTAAGTGCATATATAGTAATACATTCATATTTATTTTGTTTGGGTAGGCAGTATATAGCGGGCAGTGGAGTTGGCCAACTATGGCAATTCAATATTTTGAATTTCGCGTTTAAGGTCATTTGGTGTTCTTGTAATTTGCTGTGTGTGTGTCGGCCTTTCGGGATTCGCGTAAGTGAGGTTTCGGCATTCTTATACAGACCCCTAAAAGCATTATCTATAATGGGAAAAATGCTTATCTTATCCAAATTGCTCAAAGGGATGATCATTACTAGATGTGGAGGTTCCGTTCCAGCTGGTTTAGACTAAAAGCACTGTAAGAAGTGAGTCACTGTGTCAGTATTTCCATTTTCAAGTAGACCCAACAGTACCAGGTTTTTAACTCTAGGGCATTCTTCAAGGTCTTTCTCACTAAAACGCCATATGAGTTCTCATTTCAGGATGTTCATTTTGGCTTTAGTTTCTGTTACTCTTTTCTTATAAGAAGCTATGTTTGTTATCAGTAATGATGGTGTTAGCTTCTTCAAAGCCTTTGCACTCAGTGAAGTGAAAAGATTTCTAAGACTTGTGATTTTCTCCAGAATCCTTTTCTATGACAATGAAATCAATGTAGTTCCGTGTTTATTTCTCTGCCTTCACAGAATTCAGCTTTCTACTTAACACTTCCACTAGCCAGCCAACACTTTGCTAGGGGGGTTCTCTAGAGTCCTAAGTGGATGTGACATGGAAATAGGATTTGCATCATCATCATTATCATCATCATCATCACCCCCCCATTTCACATTTTCTATATTGGGTTAACTGTCACCATCTCTGTGTCTATTCAATGTCTCTTCTTCCTTCTTCAACACTCATGCCTGACTGGTGTAGGTCTTCTCTCAAACAATCCATGCACCTCTTTGCTGGATGCTCTTGTTTCCTATTGCCTTCTTCTTATTTGTCCGAAATCTTCTTCCCCAGATTGTCTTTTGTTTTTCTGCACATGTGACTGAACCATCATAATCTGTTCTGTTTGACCTTTTCTACAATTGGAGATATTTTGGCTTTTGCTCTTATGTCATTTCTTTGTCTGTCCCACAGAGTGCATCCTATCACCCATCTCAGGCACTTCAACTCCATCACCTCTAGCTTTCTTATCTGCCCTGTCTTTACTGGCCAAGTTTCTGTACCATACAGTAGTACTGGTCATTGCCACTGTTTTGCACACCTTCCTCTTCAGCGTCTTTGGCATTTTTCTGTCACACACTACCCGTGAGATTCTGTGCCAGGTCATAGATTCATGGGTTCATAGGGAAATACTAGGTTATTAGACTCAGACTATTACATGCCTAGCTAATAACCAGAGGTCACAATCAAACCCTGTACCTTGTACTTCTTAGGTAAGGATAACCCCTCAGTACTATGCCAACCCCTCACTACAGCCCCATCTGATTCTAACTTTGATCTCCTCAGTCAGACTTCTCTCCTGTTCTCTTAACTAACCCTCTCAAGTACTTGAAGCTGTTAATCTGTTACTGTATTTTCCTTTCTATCTCATTGCTAATCTTCTTCTGAATTCCACCATTTGCTGGCATTATAACTGTCTTATTTGTACTCAGTTTCATCCTATGTGCCTTCAGTTTTGAATTCTATTCTCCTATCCTTTGCTGACGTTCTTGCTCAGAGTCTTCCTACAGTGCCACATTGTTAGCATGCAGCAATCTTGTTGATCTGTCCCCTATGACCTGTTTGCTAATGTAGTTCATCACCAGTATGAACAGCAGTGAGCTCAGGAATGAGCCATGTCCCACTGGGAACTCCTCTGTGAGAGCAAACATTGTTTTTACTTGAGTCACTGGGTCCTTGTATATCCATCCATCCATCCATCCATCCATCCATCCATCCATCCATCCATCCATCCATCCATCCATCCACAACCCTATTTCCCATTTTTGGACATGTGTTTGGAGTGTCACTTTAGCAGTATAGCCTACACTAATTCAACCACTGTTTCATGGACTTCAAAACATTGCAGGACTGCCCAGATCAGCTTTCTTGGGACCTTGTCATATGCTTCTTCCAAGTATAAGAATGGCCAGTTGGACTTTTTCCTCATCTCTAGCTTTTTCACAAATATGTGTTTCACTGCAAATGCTGAGTCAGTTGTGTTACATCCAGATCTGAATGAAAACTGCTCATCTTCCATCTTGCTTTCTACTACTCTGCATATTCATTTATCAATCACTGTTTCCAGAATTGTCACACAATATGATAGGAGTTTGTTACCTCTGTACTGACCATAGTTGTGAATGTACCTTTTGTTCTTGAACATTGGTATTAGCATGCTTATTATCCAGTCATCTGGGATACGCTTCTCTCTCTGTACTGCTATGAATAAAGAGAGGAGAAATTTCTCCCTATCTTTATCATATCTACTGTGACCTTATCTAGGCATGCTTCTTTCCTTGACTTTATTTTCCTTACTGCTGTTTTTCTTTCTTCTATGGTGGGCTCCTCTTCATTTTTTACTGTAGGCTGTGTCTGGGGAATTAAATCATCTGCGGGGTTTTCTTCATTCAGAAGCTGCTGGAGGTACTCCATCCATCTGCCTTTGATGTCCTTTGGATTAGAGTGTAGGTTGTTGCTGCCTGGCAGTCTTATTTATTCTTCTGTCTTTGCCTTGGGTCCTGATATAGTTTCTTTGTACCATTTACTGAGTCACCTTTAAGAAGCTGGCAAAGTGCCTCTTCCTTGTTCTTTGCTACTGCAACTCTTTTCTTAACCTGTTTGTTACCAACCAGTATTCCTTCCTAGACTGGTATGTCTTTTCAGTCTCCCACTTTTCCCTATACTCCTTTCATTGGACTTCTGCATTCCACCACCAGCTTTCCTTATGTACCTTATTTAAAATATCTGGCTCAGTCACATATCTGTTCTGTAGTCATCTCACATCCTGTTTTGAGGTGCTAACATTCTTCTTCAACTTCACCTATTTCCTAATCTTCTTGAGGTATTTCTTTGAACTATTGTCAGTAACATAGATAGGGTAGATTGAGAGAGGCAACTGCCCTGGGTACTCAGTGTTGGAGATGTAATCAGCCAATCGTGATCTTTGTTTAATGCCGTAGTAGCTTTTAAAAGCCAGTATTGTATTTGCAATCAAATCTGAGCCCGGAAGTACTCTGTATGTGTGGTCGGAACTATATCCAAAATCTGAGCACTGTAGTGCCCATGCAGGCACAGTATAAACTGTAGCAACTGTTTGCTACATTTTATAGCAAGCAGTTTGCTACAGTTTAAAAAGATTTTTTTAAACCAAAACATGAGCCCTGTAGCCTACAATTTTGGCAGCATATAAACTGCAGCAACTGTTTGCTACATTTGTATAAAGCAGTTTGCTATAGTTAAAAAATATTTTTAAGCTAATATATGAGTACTGTAGAACTTCATACAGGCAGGATATAAACTGCAGCAACTGCTTGCTACATTTGTAGGAAAGTTTGCTGCAGTTTGAAAGAAGAAATTATTAATTTGTTAAAGGAAGTTTGGGGGCAGGGCACAGAAATGAGACCTGAATGGCTGGTGTAGGAGGGATTGGTGGCATGTCATTCAGCTGGATGGTGTGCTCATAGAAGGACCACCATTTTTTTTTCTCTTTAATGGAACAGCTGAAGAGGTGGGGTGCTGGTTTATAGTGGCACTGGTTAAACCAGCTATGCTGCTGGTTCTTGTGCTCACTCTCTCTCCAGAGAACTTCCCTGTCTTCGGACTGGTCTCTGTTAACCATACAGCCTTCTCTAATCACTGCTTGCAGCTGACTGTGGCAAACAGTGGTTTATTCTGTAGGCCAACTGTTTCACTAGTGATGACTTTGTAATTGCTGATTCTACCCCACGGCCTTTTCCTTATTAAGATGAAATCCACCCGAGTTACTTGTTCCCCATTCTTGTATGTGATCTTGTGACTATATCTCTTGCTGAACCATGTGTTGGTCACTATTAAGCCATTTTCCAGACAAAAGTCTAGAATGGCTTCTCCTTCTTTAACCCTGTTGCCCCACCCTTGTGGACACAGGCAATTCTCATGTCCTGTTCTGTCTACCCCAATATGTGCCTCCAGGCCACCCATTAACACCAATTCACATTGTCTTCCACCCAGTAGGTCCTGCAAATGCTGTATGAATACACTCATTTCCTCAATACCATAACCTTGCTGTGAGACATAGGCTGAGATTATGAATACTTTCCTATCATTATAATTCCCACACCATTTCTAGTCTGTCCTCCTTCTGAGTAGTGGACTCTGGATCCCAAGTGTCTTTGCTGCACTGCTACTTCCAAGATCCATCCTGTCAGTAAATCAACATTGACTGTAGTTCATGTTGGTCAGATTGATTTGTTTTACATCCAGCTTACACTCCATAGAGCTGTCCTAGGTAACCCAAGTTGGGCAACTGGACAACAGTCGGTCAGTAACTTATTGACACAGGGCTTCTAGGCTTTATGGTGGGCATTAACTGGGCAACACGGGCACATACACCCCTCCCATCATTATTATGGCTCCCTGGTATAGGTTGGAGTAGGCAAGGCCCTAAACTTACTTATCAACAACAAATAATTGACTAGACCCTTACAGTACACCATTGGTTGGCTTACCTTGAAATAGCATGCAGTCTGTGATCCATGTTTTCTAATATTGAGGATACTTTGCACCACAGTAGATGCCCAAAGTGGTTGGTCTATATAACTCTTCCCCTATAGGGGACCATCTAGAGTCTGTGCTGTGGTCCACAACTCTGTACATGGGTGAGTTTGAAATGGTGACACTCGACATGTTTTTAGAGGTGGGTGGAACTGCTCAGAGACACAAACAGAACATGCAAACTGTATACAGGCATTAGTTGGAGGTCAAGACTGAATCTTGTACCCTGTGCATGGGAGACAAAGACTTTAACCATTATGTCAATCGGTCTCATTTGGTGTTTACATCATAATCATCATCATCATCATTTATCATGGAATTAAATAAATAACTAAAATGAGTCACATACTATAACAGCTATATGAATAGGTCCCCTATCAGAAGTGTGAAAAACAATAATGTTTCCTCATTCGACAACCATCAAGCTGTGATTCTGGACCCATCTCTGAGGTATACAGGAATGAAGCCCTAACTTCACCTGGATGAGTTGCATTTGACTAATGGTAGAAACTGGAAGGACTTGCAAGGCACTGAAAGTGAGTGGCTGGTGCTGGCACTTCCATCCTTAGGAGAGGAAAGTGATTTAATCAGCAGCACTGCTGTTCCAATGGGAGTGTGAGGTACAGACTTTAATGATGTCTGTCTTGCATGTAGTTTAAGAGGGTTGTTGCTGGAGACTGAGCATGTATGAAAGCATGCATGGATCTTCTCTACACACTCAGTGACTCCTAAAACTGGGAGGCCACCAATGGTAGGGCAAAAGGAAGGTACACATCTAGTATGCTGGCTCATACTTGGTGATCAAATCTTGCCAAAGAAGAGAACCAAAAAGCCTTTGAGCTCTAACCTAGAGCAAGTTATTACCTTATTTTGGAGAAAAAATTGGTCTGCTCTCACCATAATGGGGAATGAATGGACTACTAGAGTGTCAGCTAGAAGAACTTGGTGGTGAGCAGGGTTAAAAAAAAATAAACTGCAATTTAAAAAAAAAAAACAGTGAATGCTGAAACTCACTGTTTCATCCTCAAAGCACTTCTTTGACCCCTCTTTACCCCTCCATAAGTTTCATCCTTAATAATTGCTAACTTTAATATTGCTCTACCTCTGAATAATGGGAGTATTCCAAGACACTGCAATCTTGAATTTGGTATGCATTCTGGCTAATTCACATCTGCATTTCCTCACTTCAAAGGATTGCAATTAAGGATCTTGAAATGTCAGTGAGCACTCAATGCAAGACACCTTATAATTTTCGCACTAAAAATAATAAGAAAAAAAATGGCTATTAAATAATTGCACTACTAGTGAAATCATGGATTTCCTGCAGTGCATATATTTACCCAGCCCACCATAACTGAAGTCCCCTAGTCAGATTGTCTCTGTGTTCCAGAATAACATAATCTTCAACCTTCTGTTTAATCCACTGGGTATCATATTTCTTCTGCTTACTAGACATTTTGTTGAATGCATTTTCTATACCATTCTTCCTCTTTTTTGGATGCCAACTGCAAACTCCAAAATTCTCAGGTAGCCACTGTCTTTGGGCTCAAGCAACAACACTACAAGACAATACTTTTTAGAGGAAAGGTTGTAGAATGATTGCAGTTACTAACCCAGACAATGAGAGAACTGAGGAACATAAGGAGTCTGCATAAGCCGTATACATAAGGAGTATATTCATAAGCAGTATACATAAGGAGTATACATAAGGAGTATATTCATAAGAAGTATATTCATAAGGAGTATACATAAGGAGTATACCTAAGGAGATTATTATGCTGGGTGGAAGAAAAGAAATGAGGAGCTGGCTGGGGTTTGAACATCACCAAAGCTGCATACACATAGTGATGAAGTACAGTTAATAGCCATGGGATGTCAAGGATGAAACATCATCAGACATCAAAGGTAACCAGCTTATGGGAGGAAGTTGCTGTCATTTACTTCACCTGATGTATCCTACTGCTTAGATCAACTTTACACTGTGATGTGGTAACATCTCCATTTTCCTTGTCCTAAAGGTTTTAAATGTGCCATAAATAGCTGTATCAAATGCCATTAAGAAGCCTGAAAGTAGAATCTTGTGGTTTTACTATGACCAGCTCAAACTGAAATATTACCTGTGATTCTTAATAAAGGCATCATCAACCATTTGATCAGTAAGAAAATCATCTTGAGAATCAATGAGTTGCTCAGGGACTCATTATGACATTTAATAATGAATCGCAATTTCCATGACTGAAGCAAGCAGAAGAACTATAACTACTATTGTGGATAAGTATAACAAGCAACTCTTTCCAAAGAAGACAAATGTTGGTCTTCCTGATCGAGTCACAGATAATTTGTGCAATAAGGATTTAAACTGTCTTGTAGATGAGTTTAATTGGAAATCCAACTTGCATATTTTTTGCTCATCTTTAATCTTTTATTTATTGATCCCTTGTAACCATCAAGCTTCATTCTTAGGTAATCATGAAGGTCTTGCACCCTTCCCCCATAAAAAGTATTTTGTATATTTTCTTCTCTTCACCAGTAATTCTAGTACAGAGGGTAGGGATTGGGCATGTGTACTCAAACACGCCACATGAGGCACAGCCTCACCATCTCCTCCTCCACCATGTCTTTCAGTGTCCAAGCCATTATCCAAACCTAGATCATCTGGGTCATACTCAGGACCTTGTCTGTCCTTGACATGGATTGGGTTTGGAAGATTTTACCCTTTAAAATCAGCTTGAAGGTGTTTTCAGCTTCTGGGTTTAATAACATAAACTATGAATGAAAAAAATTGTAAGCTCACTACAAAGTGAGAAGATTTGAGAAGGTCTTTAGCATTGTTCTGACAGAATCTGTTTCAGGAGAATAATTACTAAACTTGAAGGTTGCAGAAGCTGTCCATTATTTGCATATGTACCTTATTATCAAATGGTCAGACTTCTAAACTGTGGGAAGACTGTATCAGCTTCAAATGCTTACTCATGCCTTTCTTAAAAGTCTTTGGGTTTGACAATGGGATGTTTTGCACTTTCTGTAGGAATAAGGTTATGGTCTTTGCATTAATTTCTCACGTATCTCCAAATTTAGGAGGTATTCATGTTGCCAGACTATACAAAGTACAAGCCCTGAACTTTGTACATCTTTTCTCTCTCTCTCTCTCTGCAATTACATTTTAACAACTTTTATTATGCAGTCTTAGGTAATCACTTTTCCCTTATGATTTGATAAGATGTCTTGCAATATCTCACATCATTTGTAGTTAAAGAAGTCCCCTATAAAATAATTTGCTGGGAAGACAGTGTGGGACTAAGTACCCATCAGCTTTCAGCATATTAATAATTGCTCTGCCAGAAGCCTAGTATCCCCCAATTACTGAACTTCCTAGGCAGAACTCATCTAGTAGAGAATCTCCAAACAGCAAAGCTGGATGATTTGCCATAACACCAAATTACTTTGTAGAGGAATGAATAGCGTGCTTTCTATACTTTTATTCATGCATTCCCCAACAAGGTCTCCTTTATTAATATAGATATGCAAGGATAGACCATATGTTAATTTAGAAAGGTTCTATAGGTGCTATAGTTCCTCCATTTGCTTTTTTTGTAGTGAGAAGCAATCAAACAATAATAAGGTCAATATGATAGTGACTTACTTAGCAAATAAGAATGATGCCAGTCTACTCCCCCTAGCAAATGGGAACTCGGTATTAGCTTTGTGAGCTTTTCTGAGCTTTTACATTCTTCTATTTCAGCCTCATTTTCCATTTGCAGTCACCTTTTAATGCCATTGAAGGCTGTTTTTGTTGTGAATGTAGTGCAGTCATTCTGGACATGTGAAGTGTGGTTATTACACCCTATAGCATATAATTAAGCTGTTTAAATTTTGCACTTCATTCAAAGAAATACTAAATGTTTTAAGCCTTGCTTTTCTAACAGAAAAACATTTCAGGCTTCTTGATATCATCTATGAAATATTCATTCATGTATTGTGGTATAAAAATAATCTTCATTGTGTGTGTGTGTGTGTGTGTGTGTGTTCGTGTGTGTGTGTGTGTGTGTGTGTGTGTGTGTGTGTGTGTGTGTGTGTGTGTGTGTGTGTGTGTGTGTGTGCGTGTGAACAAGAACTGCATTTAAGAAAAAAATTATTGTTCTTACAATAAACAGTATATTAACGATATTTACTAAATGTTTATGTTCATCTAGTTAGACAATGTAGCATTTGTTAGTTTATATTTGCTTACAATGATAAACTCAATGAATACATTATATTAAAACAGTGAAATAGCTTAAACTGTGATGGTATTTTTACTGCAATCAGTCTATTTCTTTAAAATTTTCTTTAAATAAGAACATTATTCTTATGAAATTAAATACTTTAACCCAGTGTTTACTTTTCAAGCCTAATCTATCAGCTGAGCCACAGAATCACACTTGACATTAGTTCTGACCAGTTCAAAGATCATACTGAAAAGTTTATCAAAGGGTCGAACCAGTCTGAACAAAAAAGTGATGGCGGTTTCAGGTTTGCAGCGAAATTTGCAGATTCTTGTTACAAAGCTTGCAGCCCTCTGAAAAATCATCAGTATTGGATTAAACTTACAAGTTATGATTTCATCAAAAATGAAGCAAAAATAATACAACAGTATTTATAAAAGTAGAGGAAGGATAGGAGACACATTAGGGTAACAGGAGTTATGCAAATGATAGCAGCCAAGCATATTCTACATTCATCAGTGTTTCAATCAAAGTTAATGCACTCCTGTATGTGACTATTGCTGTAGATGTTGGAGGCAATGTTTGCTCTGCTCAGGTGAAAAAGGAAGAAGTAGTAGCAGTTTGATGCTATCCACAGTGCACCCTTTTGTTTATGGCAGCAGAGTGGTCAAGGGTCTGTGACCCACAAAGATCAATATGCAGACATGGTTGGTTTTGTAACTACTACTTTAATGAGCATACATCTATATGAGTTAGAGCTGATTCCTGACTTTTATGCTTTTATTTTATTTTATTTGTTATCCAAGTAAGCCCATTTGACACAAGTACCACTTTTGAGGGGGTGACCTTATAGCGATGTCTGACTAATTGCCTTAATCAGAGTCACACATTAGGCAGAAGGAGAGAGGTTCAAACCCTGGATCACAATGCTCATGACTTTTATCCTCTAGTCTAACTACCAAAGATATTTGAGTGCTATAATTATATTTTCCCAAGAATGGTCATATTGCTAATAAACCTAAGGCTTTTTTGGGTATATCTTCATTCTGCTAAAATCCTTACTTTGAGACATGCCACAATTATAATGATAACTTCCTACTATTTACTTTTTAGATGTTAGTTGCTTTAATTGTACATTTAAATATGTTTCCATTATTAGTTAAATATGTGTTTATACATGAATATTTATTCCCAAGAAATGTGAAAGTATTAATAATATTGCAAGCTTTTATTTCTTAGACAAATGGAAAAAAAAGTGTCAGAAAAACAAACACAGCATATCTTTTGGGACTAATTATCTTTTAGTACTTGTGGAAATAGATCTGTTTTTGATTAGGCCCGTGTGAGTTTAGAATAGTCTCTTCCCCATTATTCAGGGGTTGCAGTGCACATGTGCATTTAGTGAATAGTGTAAGGTGTCTGGTTGCCATGTCAACATAAGTAACTTTGATTTTACATCTATCAGAATCACTGTAGAGGTTATGTTTTTACAAAAATGGGGCTCGTGGCAGGTTTCTCATCTTTTTATATGGTTCTCTTAACTTTCATAAGTTCATAGATAATTACTAGGCTAGCTTTCTTAATAGGTTATTCTAGGCCTAACCATTTTCCCTCCTAAAGATGAGGATCAAACACTGTACCTTGTGTCTGTGAGTCAAACAACTTAACTATTATACCAACCTCAGTCATTAAATGTTAAGCTAGTAATACTGCAGTAGGGAATGGCTGCCAAACCATCAACAGGTTCATATTTACTAGGCATCTCATCTAAAAGTGGATACACTCAGGAGTGCAGCAACCTCATCTCCTCACAAAGGGTACTGTAATATCAGCACTCTATCTACAGGAGGTAGAAGTGAACCGACAGCCTTCTGCACTAAAGGTAACTATGCTACTTGTTGTGCTACTAAATTCATTGCTGTTTGTTCTGTCAGATTTTCTTATGAGACCAGTTTTGTCAGTTTGTTAACTTATTATTTCATGCACTATATGACATGTTTCACTGCAGTTATTATAAAAAAGGTGGTTCCTACTACAGTAGGTAACTAATTATAGTTTGACATAATACCACATTTCAAGCTCCTTCTGCTTCAAAAGGAAACAACATAGCATAAAATGCTACAGTAACAATATATTTTAACTAGGTTTTAGGAACTGTGTTTTATATTAATAGTTTATCACAAGTGATTTTTTTCATTAACCAGGTAAGCATTATAATTAGAGCTCATTATAATGGTGTTTGTTTTTACCCTGAAATCAGTAATATTCTGTCAATCTGGATTTGTAATGGGTAAAGAAAAAAAAAAAGAAAAAAAAAAAAACAGCCTGTAAACAGTAACAACTTCTGCAATAACATAATGAGGGAAGGCAAATAATCTGATCCCAGCAACGACTTCTTTTTGGAATTACTAAAATCATTTGGTTTTACTTTCGTTTGATTTTTAACCTAAAATATTTAAAAGATAACTTTATGCTAAACATTACTTTAGCCTCTATGATATAATGGGTCTACTTCACATAATCGAACATCCAAATGTTCGATATTCATATGGCTGAGACCATATGATCGAACAATTGAATGTTTGACAATTTGAAAATAAATAAATAAACAAACAAAAAAAAAAGTAAAGAGTGCTAGCAGGGGCAAGATCCCTGCACAACCAACACCCCCCAGCTATTTAAATATACCAATTCTGAGATTGCACTACATTGCGGTAAAGGGAAATCTTCCTGTTCTGTGCTCTATGGAGATCCCCATTCAGATTGTTCGAACTTTTAAAAGTTTGATCATATGGTCTTGGCCATATGAAAGTGGAGCTTTTAAAAGTTCGACCATCTGAAAGGGATCCAATATAACATATATATATATATATATATATGTATGTATCTATATCAATATATATATATATATATATATATATATATATATATATATATATATATATACACCCAAGTATGGTATCATACCCATGTTGACATATGTACATAAAGTATGACTTAACTGTTTTCAAGGAGAATAATCCTTTGAGAGTTTGGGTTAAAACTAAAAGGATCTCATCCTGAGTAGAGTTAGCAGGACCAACCCAAAAAGTCAACTTAAATAGTGTCTGTCATCATGTACAACAATAGTGGTGAGTCACTTCAGCAAATTGGCTGTTCTTGGCCTAGGGTGGCTAAAGGAAGCTATCAAATAACTTACCAACCGTAATATGAACTGTGAGAACCAGGTGTAAGTCCATTTGTGCTGTTGACAGATATATGGATTTAGTCAGCCTAGGTTATGGCAATGGAATTTGGCTTTAAGGATATGTAACATCACCTCATTGATAGGTAAAGAGCCTGAGCTGATGCAAAAACTAGATTCAGCCAGATTTACATTTAAGCAAAATATGGGCATGTAACCAGACATTTTCAAAAGGGTGGACCCTGTCTTGTTTTGATAATGTGTCTCATGGGAGGCCTCAGCTCAGTAGGAGAATTTTATAAAATGCCAGTTGAGGGCAGACCAGATAGAGTTTTTTTTCATTATACAAGGGGTTGCCCTCAATAAGGCTTCAAGTTGCAGAGAGGGGGAAACTGTCACAGCTGTATGGGCTTATGCACAAAAAAGCACTAATACGTTGTACAGAAGATTCAGCCTTCTAGGAGTGGGTTCATATGATGCTGGGCTGGGTCAAGCCATACAAATACACCTAAACCTTTCCAAACATTTTGTGTATATGAAACACCAGATGCAAAGTCCAACCAAATTCAGCACAGCAGATAAAACATAAGCCAGTGTTTCACATTCAATAACTTTATTGAAGATGCAATATAAAATACAAATGCTGAAGCAGTAGGAATCAAATCACGTTCATCAACACAAATAAAGTGCTGTGACTGAGAAGGTAAAGGCCACAAACCAGTTTTGGTGTGTATATACAGTTTCTTCATCTATAGGGTTGTATCTGATTAGCCTATGCTTGGCAGTGTACCATCTACATATTTTACTGGGAGAATTTAGGACTAAAATGGAGAACGATACACATCTGTAGGTGTGCAAATTGAAGGAAACCGTTTCCTAGATGTAAACTTGAGTGATAAGTTGGTACTGGATTTCTTTGTAAGTCATGGACTGTCTATAGCAAGCACCATAGTCAAACAGTAATGGGGGAAGAAACACTTGACCAAGGTATACCAGTTGATATCATGTATTTGGAGCTGTTTATGGCCTTTAACTCTGCACCACCACAAACAAATAATTAATATATTAGCAAATTTCAAATTAATAGACACCTTTATAGGTGGATTGAAACAGGCCTGCATCCAAGAAACCTCTATTAATGTTAAAATAGCTATTGTACCTTTAGAATAATAAATAAGATGTCTTTTACAAAGGAACTTTTATTGTTCCTTTTACCGGATATATGTCAACCTTCCCATTATTTTAAAATTTATGGACATCAACATTTGTCAATAATGCTGCAGTGGGGTCATTTGTTACTGTTGCTCAAGATGAGATGTACTTGCTGTATTGTTTTGACCTCTTATAGGAAGGGGCTTGGTCTAACAGGTTAAGTTCCAGCATCATAAATGGCATAGCACTGCATTTTTGATATTCAATATCCTTATTCTGCTAATAATGAAAATTTGCCTAATCTGGCTATGTAAGAGGCTTGGATATTATGATGGATAGATATGTGAAATTCAGATATTTTACCAACATTGTAATGAGGAACGGTTACTTTTCGATGAAGAATATTTTAGAACAATCTCTTCTAAATGCGGTGAGGTTTGGTTAATACATTTTAAAACAATAGGAAGATGGTTCATAAAATATGAGGCATGAGTTTGTGTATTTGGGCCTCAGCAAATTAGATAGCTGCTAAGGTTCTACAAATGCTATACTCACTGAATCCCTGCAGTTATGATATGGCATATTCTGAAAGTGTAAATTTATTTATTTATTTATTTATTTGACATTTGTCAACCAGGTAGGTCCAGCTGAGCCAACAATTAGCCCATTTTCAGTGGAGACCTGAAGAGAAAAGCTCCAGAACATAGACACAATTATAGTAATACACAGTCATTGTAAACACAAAATACAGCAGAAACATAAACAATGTAATACTAACATACTCAGAGATACTTATAAACACAAATATGAAAAAAACATATATGATAATAGAAATGTTACATGGAATAGATATGTAAACCTTCTATGAGTGTTTTTATTTATTTATTTTTAAACTAGATGGGTAGGAAAAAAGTAAAAAAAAGCTGAGTGTAGTGTTAGTAAAGACATATCAAACAAGAAAATAGTAAGGTGAGGTTTGATTTTGTAGAAAGAAGATAAAAAAGTGGGTATAGTATATACACATTTACAGGGGTTGTAGTAGCCTGACTTGTGGAGTAGAAAAATAGGCCTAGAGAAAACAGTAATTAAAGTACTAGAGTAAGAGTGTCTTGAGCAGTGAACTGTTAACAGAAGGGGTGTGGAAGAAATTATGTAGGGTCATGACAGTGGCAGGACTTAGTTTGAAGTAAACTCACTTGAGCTCATTTTTGAAGTGTACGGGGAGGGAGATGGTTCTTATGTATGAGTGGAGTTTATTCCAGGCTTGAACTGCAGTATGTTTGTAAAGTAGTTTTCCAATGTTGCTGTTAGGTTTATGGATAGGAAGGAGTTGTTGATAGGATGTACATAGGGAATGGTTGGGAATGTACTAGGAGATGAAGGAGGAGAGTGAGGGGCAGGTTGTAGGTTTGTATAGTATGGAGTATAGGATTCAAAACTAAATCAATTGGAGTTGGGGAAATTCTAGCCATTGGCATTTGCTGAGAGAAAGGCAGTGGTGTGAGTTGTGTAGTACATTATTGGCAAATCGGGCTATTTTGTGGTATGTTTATTCCAACTTGGGTAAAAGTGTAGACTGAATACTAGTAAAGAGTGGAGCTGGATAGTGGATGGAGGGGACAAGGTGCGTTTGAGCCAGGGAGAGTTTAGTGTCAGAGGTAAGGCATTTCTTATTTCTGTATAATAGACTGAGTTTTTGATGTGTTTCTAATACTTTTCTGGATGTGAAGGTTAAGTTTTAATTCATCATCAATAATGGTTCCTAAAAATTTAGTGCGAGAGTCTGCTTTAATGTTGGTCATGTCACAGGACATAATAACAAAGGTAGATTTATGGTGTGATAGAGGTCAAGGTAGGCATAGCAAAAGTTTAATTTTTTTTATTTAAGATGGGCTGGTTGTCAGACAGCCATTTTTCAATGGACAGGAAAGAATCTTGGGCGTGTGTGTAAATGAGCGATAGTGTTTGAGATGGTAATGAGTGTTGAATCATCTGCATATTGAATAAGAGTAAAATGTTTGCAAGCAGTGTGGAGGTCTTTGGTGAAGATATTGAAAAGTAGAGGTACAAGGATGTAGCCCTGGGGGACACCTGTTTTAATGGGTAGAAAGGAGGAACATGAAGTCAGCCATCTGACTGATTGATGCCTATTGGAGAGGTAACTTGCGAACCAGTCAAGAGAGGGTCCAGATAGGTTGAGATAGGATAATTTAAAAAGAAGTAAAGGGTGAGAAACAGTATCAAAGGCCTTGGAAACGTCAAGGAAAAGGCAGGATAAAGTTGGTTGTTGTCTCTGGCATCAGCTGCAGTATGGGTAAAAGATAACACTGCTGTGTCAGTGCTATGGTTTGGCCTGAAACCATATTGAGTGGGAGTCAGCAAGTTTTCCTGGTGAAGATAATGCATAAATGGAGTATGGATACATTTTTCAAGTAATTTTGATAGAGGAGATAGTATAACTATGGGTCTATAGTTAGATAGGTCTGTAGAATTTCCACTATTGTGCAATGGAATAGTGTAAAATGCTTTCCAGATGTCTGGGACTATGGCCTCTTGTATGGATCTGTTGATTAGTAGAGTCACAGGATAGGCAATAGATTTGGTGTTAAGTTTAAAGAAGGTGGGAGGTAGGTTGTCTGCAGAGGGGGGGGGCAAGGTTTAATGTTGAGAAGTAGTGATTTGATATAAGCAGTGGAGACTGATTTAAGGGAGAAAAGGTTTTTGCTGTGTGGGTCAGAAGAGGTGAGAGGGGATCAGAGATGCAGTTGGTATGAGTTCATTTTTGGATAGTATGTATGAAGTAGCTATTAAGAAGGGTGGCAGTTTCTAGTGGTGTATTATTTCAGAAAGGGGTAGGAGTGGAAGGGTTAGCACGATGAAGAATTTTATTAACTGTAGATCACAATTTTTGTGGATTAGATTTTCTATTGAATTGGGGTGAGGTATAAAAGTTTTTCTTATCATTGTTTATTAGTTTTTTGGAGAGGTTCCGGAGTTCTCTATTGTTTTGGAGCACAGATGGTGTTTTGGATTTAACCCAAGCTTTCCATCCTCTATCTCTTTTATGCATAAGGGATTGGGTTGCAGTAGAGAGATAGGGATCATAGTTAGCTTTAATTCTTATTCTCCTAAGTGGGGCAAAGGAATTGAGAACATCAAGAAATATGTGATTAAACTTTAGCATGGCTTCATTGAGAAGGAGCTACCAGGGGAAGGACCAGTTGATGTGACACAGTAAGGATTTGAACATCTCAGTATTAAAATTAGAGAGTTTATGACAGTTTTTCTACGAGTGTGTTTTAGGTGTTTGGAGGGAGTATCTTTGGATATGGATAGGAAGCTGATCACTGAATGTGTCAGGTAAGGTTTGGGGTTTGGGGTAGAGATTAGGGGTGTTACTGAGAATCCAATCAAGAATTGGCTTGGTAAGATTTTTGTGCCTGTGTGTAGGTGATGTGACTATTTGGTGGAAACCATGTATGTTAATGCTGAGCTGTGGAGAGTCTGCTATTAAGATGGAGCAGTCGATATTAACATCTGCAAGGATGATAGTTTCATAGTGTATATTGTGAGAGAACCAGGACAGAATATGCTCATGGGTGGGGATATTATTGCCAGGTGGAATGTATATAGAGACTGGTGATTTTTTTGTGTGAGTTTAGGTGAAAGTTCAGAATAAGTAGTTCAGCAGGGTTGAAGTTTGGAACAGGAATGGTAAGGGGTGACAGGTTAAGCTGATCAGCAAAGAGGATGGCAACAGCACTGCCTTTTTTTGGGATTCTATCAGAGTGGAAAATGTTATAACCAGTTGGTACTATTGCAATGTAAGCGACAGAAGGTTTTAACCAGGTTTCAGATAGAGTACGAATATGTGGGGTGGTATGGGCAATCCAGGCATGGAATTCAGAGGTTTTGCTGACAATGCTTTGGGAGTTTAGAGAGTAGGTAGAAATGTTTTTTGGGCAGGAAGTGGCAGGGCTATGAGAGAGGGACGAAGGATGTTGGATAGAGGAGGGCGAGCTGGAGTTTGAGGCATTGTGATAGGCTGATGGAGATGGGGTAGTGGAGACAGGGTTGGAATGGATGTCACCAGAGAGAAGTAAGGTTATTGTGGTTGTATTACAGAGTTCATGGGGGATAACAAGGTGATGTACTGTGATTTAGGTTTATAGCTAAGAGAGGTATACTGCAGTATCTTAATTTTTAGAAAGCAAATATTGGAGAAGTTATAAAGAGGAGGGGAGATTTTGTAGCAGTGGCTGTTGTCTTTGTAATTTTGGTTGATTGAGGCTGCAGGAAATAAACTTGTGTGAGAAAGTTGTTTATGATATGAGGCTGAGACTGTGAGAATGATCAGTAGTGGGAGAATTAGATAAAAGTGGATATTGCAGTGGTACATTGTGTGGTGTGAAAGCCCTGGAGTAATAGATAGGGTAGGGTGGAGGGTGGGGAAGTAGTATATATTTCTGTGTGTGAAATTTCAGGGAGGGGAAGGGTTATGGAGAGGAAGTGGGAGTTGATCAGTTAAGCAATGAAGGAAGGGTGTGGTGGTTAGTGTATAAGTTTAAGAAAAGTGAGGGTGGGTGGGAATGGGGGTAGGGTAGGGAAGCATACTGAGTCGGAGCATAGCAAGGGTGAACAGAGTGGGCTAGCACCAGTTCTTGAGGTGCACACAGTGCTCAAGAAACAATCACCCACCTTGAAACTGGAAGGATGGTGAAGTGCCATTGCTAAGGTAATTCTTGAGACAGAAGAGTATTCATGGGTATTTTACCACATAGTGCTGTATTACCCTACAAAGTTATTTTTTCCCTTAGTGATGTAATGTCTTTAGAAGTAGTCCAAAAGATAAGATGAAGTGGGTGGCTATGTTACTAAGTAAAAGTGTGTAGGGCTAAAATGTGGCTCAATAACTCAAATGTTTACTTGAATAGAGAGTTCTGGGGGTACATAGCACTAAGCACGTATGTATGTAGTGGTTTGTCCAGAGTAGCATCTCAGGGTGGTATGCTCTTTACTAACGTTTACATACAAAAACATAAACAGTGAATAAATAAATAAAAATTGTATACATTTGCACATAGGCTGTTTTGTGGCTACATAATTTTGATCTGCCAATGTTTAAAGAATGATACATTTGACAGCACAGTGAATATTACCTTTTCAATATTACAAGTAGCTCAAAGTCTGGCTATGGATCATTAAAGAGAAAGCTCCTTTAGTTCTTGCCTCCTTTGTTGAGTATCTATAAATGTTATCCAATGCTCTTTTAAACTGTTGTAAAATGTCTTGTAGTCTGACACTAACTGATAATTTATTCTACTACTTTGCAATTCTGTTATCAAAGTCTATTTTCATGGCTATATTATAACAATATAATTGTATTAGGATATTATTATTTCTTGTCTCCTTGCTGCAAACTAAAAATGCTATAGCTAGTATTGTTCTCAATTTTAGATCCACAGAACATTTAAAGGTTGTGCTCAAATCTTCTCTTTTAGTCGATAATATACTGAATGCAAATTTAATGCAGTTAGTGTTTCAGTGTGGGACCTATTTTTATATAGAACCAATATCCTACTTTAAATAATAGCTGTTTGGTGAAAATTCTCCATTAGAATTCATATCGTAAAAAAATATATATTAACATCAAAAGTGCTGGATAATGGAATTCACTGTCTTTGAGCATAAGACTAGATAACACAATTAATAACTTAATGAGTATCCTTGATAAAAACAGGATGGGATTGTGTTTATGACTCCAATACAACTAGATGCAGATACAATTATCACTTCTCTCCTGTGTTTGCTATTACAATGACATTAAAAAGGTCTTCTTCACATTGTACTGGAGATTGTATTTTCAGGATATTCTGGTGAAGGCAGGGACAGTGTTACCAACTGATCACTATTTCATTGTTTGATGGATTTTCTAAACTAGGCAAACAAACAAGGAAGACCTGGAATAGCAATCAAAGTCTCAAGACAATGCTTGATGGAGGCTTTTTGTGACACGAGTCACGATTCTTAACCCACAACAGATTAACTATGTTCAGAATGGAGCAGCAACACTAAGCTTAAATGGAGAGATTGCATTTAAAAACTCTGTCATTGAGATGGCTGACTGATGTCTATCATGGTTATTAGTATTTATGTTGGTAGTAACCTTAGGATCTGGTGGTAGAACTTAGCTGTATGGGGTTGCACCCAAACTGAAAATGGATTTCAAGATATTATGAGGATGGCAGCTGTCAAAGTGAAAGCTAGGTCATGGGGGAACAATTTGAACTTTTCTAAGAGAAGGACTACTAGACAGCTTCAAAGATGTTCAACAAAATCATTTAGTACATGAATAGGTGAAAGTAGGATTTTACTCAGCTTTTGTTAATCTATAATGAAGTAACAAGCATTAACTGTGGAGAAAGTACAAGGAATAATAGATACAAGGAGCACTCTGAAGACCCTACCTGGGAGACCTGTATTCTTTCAAGAGGCATTGATTTACATTTTTGTTAGGTTGTTATGCATTCCTGCAGTTGAAATCAATGATGTTGCCAGATGTCTCCAGACTTGAAAAATTGCAAGTATGGATGAGATCCAACCAGAATGTTGGAAGCAGTTAGAGTTGCAGAACCTTAGATAGTTCATCACCACACTGTTGCATGTAAGGTGGAATTCGTAGCTTCTGGACAGTTATAATTTAGTGATAATTCATATCTTTAAGAAACAGGATCAGTGAGTTTTAACTATAGGAATCCATAGAGTCCCTTCAGACAGGAAACATCTTTAGCCTTGAGTTTCCATGAGTGGGGACACAGGAATTTGCTACTCAGGATCTGCATTGTTCAGTGGACTTGGGGAAGGCTTATGCTTGCTTTCTTTGGCACGTGTTGTGGGTGGTCCTTTGCTAAAATGAGGGATTAGGGCTTTTGCTTCTTGACATCCCTTCCAGTATGAATGCTGCTAAATGTGGCAACATTTGTGGCATTTAAGTCAGGTTTATTGGAGGTGGTTGCCAAGCTCTGGCATCAGTAGTTTTGTCACCAGTTCTGTGTCAAGCTTTTTAAGGTGAGGCTATCAAATTTATCATGATAGTTCACAGTCTAGAAGAGAATACAGATGGCATCTTTGTTACATGCATATAATTTTTTTTTCTCTTGACTTCATCTAACTATAATAAATAGCACACACATGAGTTATTCACTGCTGAATCTGAAGCAGACAGAATGAAGTAAAACAGCTCAAATTATGAGCCATGACTTTTCAGTCCATATTTCTGTTAAAATAGATGTGAAAGGTATGTGAAAATCTACAAATTATTCAGAACCAGATGACGTGCCCTTTTAGCAACAGGCATCAAAACTGCTCAGATAGATGATTAAATGCAGTCAGACCTCTCCTGTTTAGAAGACTGCATCAAGCAAAATTATCTACAACATAATAACTGAAAATCAAATGTCATCCTAGCTTTCACCAATGTACTGTTCGACAAATTCCCTAACAATTCTATTTTCAGTGAAAAAAGAGAGGGAGAGATTTAACATTATTCATCAAAATGACTGTATTTATCTACTAGACTTTTCTCAAAACACAAAACTAAAGATGTCTAAAAGACACATTCACATCTGGATGACTTATACATGCTGAAAGACTTGGCTGCTTCACTAACAGAAATACAGACGCCAGAGCTATACTCAAGGCATCATTAACATGTGGCTGAATGGGTTTATATTCTCACCCATAGAGTGACGTAGGCAAACATATCACTGTCTACAGCAAAACAGTTACAGCTTCCTCAGGGTCAACTAGGGTCACTCCCACACACACTATACTGTACTATCAGACCTAATTGCCTTTCTTTACTACTACTACTGTCTACCATCATTTACTTTCCTCTCATTTGCTTTGTCCCACTCCTCTGTCTTGCAGCTTTCATCAGCTGTTACACAACCACATACAGCCTTTTTGATCTTCAGAGCAATTCTTTCCCCATGTAAAACCTTTTATGAGCAAATTCTAGTGATACAATACCTTCCCCTTTCTTAACCATTTTATGGAGTTCTTTCTAGTTTTCCTCAAAAACAGTGACTGTCACTAATGTTGGAAAAGATGGTCAGAGCACTCCTATTGAGTCTAAACCTGTGAACACTGCTAATCACTTTACCTAAGACTGACTGAACCATCCTCTGTTAGCCTTCTTCACATGTCAAAGACTTACAGGTAACTTATACCAAAAATGTACATGACATGAATGAGCTTTTGGGTGGTACCATTCTTCATTTTTTTAGTCCTCTGTATACCCACTGATAGATCAGTCCTTAATTCCTAATAGATTTCTTTGTGCCTTCATATAGGTAGCAACAAGATGTTGCTAGATCCCTTTCAGCAGGCAGGCCATTCTTCTCCAGTGACAGACATCCTTTCAGAATATCATAGTGAGGTTACTGTCCTCAAATCATTGGAAGGAAGGCAGACAGATTCAGCAGTGATTGAAGTTTATGTTGTGGATGGTAACAACCATTTGAATTGCCATGTGATTGGCTATAATATTAAGCATGGACAGATTCATATACTTACAGTTCTTAGGAAAAATGAAATTCCATTTTCATGAGATGAAATCCATGAATTATATCTGTAATTTATTTCAAAACAATTTCTGATCATTGTCATGATTTCATTACAATTTTTTAGTGGCATGCACTTACACACATGCATCTCTCTCTCTGTCTATATATATATATATATATATATATATATATATATATATATATATATATATATAAATATATATGTGTGTGTGTGTGTATGTGTGTTTGAGAACACACCAAACAGGAGGCTGTTCATAATATTGAACATCTGTAAATTATGCAGGAAGAAGTGATCAGAGAATAATATGACCACTTCTGCTGGCATTACTTTCTGGGAGGTTGTGGAACAGTGGAGAATGAGGATTTTCTCCTTACCCTGCTGTTGTGAGATCACAGAGTTGGTATATATAAATAGAGATACCTGGGACAAAAGGCTCTGCAAAAGACATGAGGTGTTTTTCTTTTTCTTCTTTTTTGTTTTTCATAATTTTGAATTTTGATCATTTGAGATCAACATTTTTACATTCAATGTTGTGGTTATTGGATATTGCAAAATACCTCTCCCTCCCTCTGTATATCTATCTATATATATCTATATATATATGTGTGTGTGTGTGTGTGTGTGTGTGTGCGCGTGTGTGTATGTGTGTATAAAAACATAAAATAGCATATTGAGTTGAGCAAATATGTATTTTTCCTTTAAGTGTGAGGCAGAGCAACAAGTTAGGAAATTGATACGTATTAGATAAAATCATTGAATATCACTGCGTTTAAATGGCTGCCTATTTAGAAGAATTCAGGAAGTTCCTTCCTCAGGCAGAGGATCAGAAAAGAGGTAAGCAAGAGCTTGACTGAAACCCTGAAGGTATAGAGCACACATACATATATATATATATATATATATATATATATATATATATATATATATATATATATACATACATATACATCCAGCCCAGTTCAGGGTTGATATGGAGTAGTATCTTATGGAATACCTGCTTTACAGGGATAGAATATATGTCTGTGAGATAGCTACAGCCTTGGATCTTTTCGTGTTCTATAGGACTGTGGGTCACCATAAATGGTGATTTATTTCAGTTGTAAGAGAAATGATTATTGTATTTATTTTAATTGCTGCCTTTTCTGAATTTTCAAAAAGAAATATGCAAATAGTTTTGAACAACTGGCATATATTATTATCAGATGATATCAGTGCAAATTGCGTTTGCAAACTGCTCATCACTCTTACATGAATGCAACCAAGTTTTCCTGGCCAGCAACAGTGTTGACAGCCAGGAAAACATGTTGAGAATCATGAACCCACCAAGTAAACAAACAAAATTGCTTATGGGCAAACCTGTTAGGCATGCTAGCGTGGACAGCATGAAGTGCTACATAGGTAAATAATGGAAGCTGTACAAAGGCAGGGGAAGTTTACTAAGTATACTGTGCATATAAATCATACATATGAATACATAAATAAGTAAAAGGGAAGGGTAAATGCAAGGGCAATTGCAATACATGGGTTATCAGACAGAAAAACTGTACTGAGGACAATATGCACAAAATTCAATCAGATATACAAAGAAATATGGAAGAGGGGAGGGTAAAGGTTCAAAATCTAGTAAGATAATTAATGTGAATGTGTTTATGTCACAAAGACAATTTTGAAATTATAAAATTTCACAGTCTGTATGTCACATTAATTAATGTGGTCACATTTCTTGAGCAAACATTGGTAAATAAAAGCAGACATGATATTATAGTATGTGGCAATTATACAAATTAACATTATAAGAGGGGGAATGACATGATTTATTAATGTCATTGACATGTGTAGTTGAGATGTCAGTTCACAAGGACAGTACATACATTGCGGGATATTTGCACAGCATGCATTCCTTCAGTATAACATGTTGAAAAATAGTAATGGCTCAGAAGCCACCATCTCCTTTTGCAAGAATTGAACCCATCCCATCATTGGTAGCACTAACCTGTGTATTAACTGTGGGCACACCACAGAAACAGGCGTAGAATAAGTATGAGGAGGATCACCCTTGAAGGAATTATACATTCTAATATTCTAATGTTTATGCATCCCATATAATGGTGTGTGTGGTGTTACAAATGTAAGAGCCGAGTGTTACATACATAATACCCTTGCATGAGTCACTCCTGGTTGACACAGTTAATGTCCAGACAGATAAAAACAGATGCAAACAGCACACTATGATGCAATGTATTCCCCAAAGCTGTGTATTGTCAGCATCTGCCACAGGAGGCAGCAATGGGTATTGTCACAAACAAATGAAATTAATGTGTGAATTAAGAAAGGATCCCTAATAATGAATGTCATAACAGCATGTCAGACTGACAGCAATTAAATGGGTATGTGCATGCAAACACAATTGAGATCAGTCCTATATCAATGTTTTGTGGTCAAGGAAGATTTCTCTGTATGTTAAGCATGCTTGTGTACACCATGCTGCTCAATGCATGTTCCACAGTAGCACAGTCACCATGCCATTGGCAGAACAAATTGTCTCTGCCATGAAATCCAAAGCAATGTTCACATGTGTTTGTGCAACATATTAAGGGATAAGATTCATATGATGTAATGGATCTGTGACATCAGTATGTTTACACAAAATCAATCCCTATGATAGAATTGAACATCAAGCTCTGCAACTCCTCCAACTAACAATATGGCTATTAATCACACGCACCACAGTGGATCTATTATCACAGTTGCTGAACCTCAGCAATTCAACTGTACTAAAATGAATGGGGGAAGCCACTGCAACTCTGTATGTGCATATTATAAATAGAGGGAGTTGCCTTTTCTACAAAACGGTTAAGGGAAGAAATGCTTACAGTCACTGAATGCTGGTTTGGAACATTTGCCTAAGCATTGAGAAAAACAACACCATAGTGGGATCAATAACTGCGCCATGGTATATCTGCATCATCAGTTGTCATATGTGTGGTTATGTAAAAGCATTACATCATGTGTATGAATCAAGGAATACATGTCCCTGTAATTACAGGGACATTAACTATGGGCACAGTATATCAGACAATATTGCCTGATGTTAGGTATATCAGATACACCTGTGGCCACTGCTGTTGTCACTGTGAAGGTAGAACAGTAATTCTGTACAATAAGTATACAATCCCATATTGGAACACATGCATAACAGCATGCATTACATCATCTCATGTTCTCAGTTCTGAGGAGGTGTCTCACAACAAGTCTTATGGAATGACAGCATCGATCTTCAATACAGCCTTTCCAAACGAAATGTAGAATAAAGTCTTGCAGGTCCTACCAAGCACCCTAATATTGGGTGATTTCAATTACCCAAACATTAACTGGGAGAATTATTCAAGTACTAACTCCCTTGCCCAACGCTTCCTAGAATTTATAAACTCGAACACCTTGAATTGACTCTTCAACACCCCCACCAGAGATGAAAACATATTACACCTGGTCATCACCAACATGGGCGACCGGTGTTCTACAACGGAGGTCAACCCCTTGCTGGTTAGATCAGACTATAGACTAATCACTGTGGATATCCACATTCCGCCCCCACCCCAAACAAGGAAACCAGAGTGAAAAACTTTTCAAAAGCAAACTTTACGTTACTTAAGACTGAGGTGGAAAGGTTCACAGCCCCCATGCTAAAGGTCAATGCTGTCCAAGCTGCTGAATCCCTTACAAAGGCACTCTATGAGCACTTGCAAGAATGCATGGATCGTGCTATCCCAAGCAAAACCAAGACTCACTCCTGCAAGAAAAGGAAACCAGTCTGATGGACCCCTGCCATAAACAAGCTATACAATAGAAGGAGGAAACTAATACAGAAAAGAGTAAAATCCCAAGAAGTAAAAACATCCTTGATCAGTATCAGCAAGAAACTATGTTCCCTCATAAAATCATCCAAGGCTAACTTCGAAAGAAAAATTGCCAAGGACTCCAAAGATAACAGCCAAGCATTCTTTAGCTATCTCAAGAATCTAAGTGGAAACTCTCAGATCTGCTCCTTGTTAGTGCAGAATGGCACAAAATACACTGAACCGATTGATATTGTCAACATTCTGGCAGACAGGTTTAGTGCAAACTTCATCCCCTTCACCCCCTAAAGGGCCCATAACCATACCAGAAGAATGTAGAGCCCCAGAAATCACTGACACACTGGTTAAAACAGCCCTATCCAAAGCCAGAAACACAGCTTCAATGGGACCGGACAGAGTCCCAGGCTGTGTCTTACACAAACTCCAAAATGAACTAACCCCTCACCTAAACACACTGTTAAAACTCAGCCTCTCTACAGGCTACGTACTCATAGAGTGGCACACAGCAACAGCTATCCTGCTCCACAAAGGTGGAGCCACAACAGACCCTGAGGAACATCGTTCTATAAGCCTGACTAGCCTGGTCTGTAAGGCTATCAAGCGCACTGTCATGGAACTCATTAACAGAGACATTGGGAACCTCCAAACATTGGACCCTACCCAGTTTGGCTTTGTTAAGGGCAGATCATGCCTCCTAAACCTGGTGGACTTCTTTGAGACAGTTACCAAGGCTTTAGATGAGGGAAAGGAGGTCCACACAGCCTACCTAGACTTCGCAAAGGCTTTTGACACCATTCCCCATTATGGTATTATAGACAAGCTCACCAGCCTGAACATAAACCCCATATGTCATGAGATAGGATGCCAATTGGCTCACAGATCAAACCCACATGGTGAGAGTTGCAGACTTTGGGTGCGACTCTAAACCTGTTACAAGTGGCGTCCCCCAGGGCTCAGTCCTGGGATCCCTCCTGTTTGGTATATACTTCTCAGAGGCACAGGAGGACTATGATTGACCAAGTTCGCAGACGACTGCAAACTGGGGGCCATAATTGACTCTCCGGCTGATATAGACATCCTCCAGAAGGGTCTCACTGAGACCGATACCTGGTGTCAAAATTATGGCCTCAAGCTAAATGCCAAAAAGTGCATAGTCATCCCCTTTGGAAAAAACAAAGTACCCGCAAACTACCACATACGTGGTAGTCCCCTAAATACAGAAAATGAAATAAGGGATCTGGAGGCACAAGTATATAGTAATCTCTCCTTTGATACTCATATTGCCAAGGTGGTTAGAAAATCCTTCTATGTGGCCCACCTAATCACAAAAGGGTTTGTATCTAAAACAAAAGAAGTTATTGTGCCCCTCTACTCATCACTCATCAGACCCATCATACAGTACAACACCCCATTTGGGATGTACCTTACGAGACACCTGCAACAGCGGGAAAGACCACAGAAGTACCTCACTAAGAGGATTACTGGCCTCAAACAGATGCCCTATGCAGCCCGACTGAAGAAACTCCTGCTGTACTCAGTTGCATACCGCCTACTCAGAGGTGATCTCTGCCTGACATACAAGGCAATGTCCAACCCAGAATTGATGGACATGCTCCACCTACAAAAAAAAAAAAAACAAATCCCTGAGAGCCACATGCTCTAGGGATCTAAACTTCACCATAACGATAAATAGGACTTGCTGGAGGGATAGATTCCTGTCCCAGAGACTCCCCATACTTTGGAACAGGATTCCAATCTACATTAGGCAGAGCCCCTCACTATTATTTTTCAAGAGTAACCTTGACGAGTGGATGGGAAACAGAAAATTTACCCCGGGGATCACTGCAGTGGCTCTGCTGGACAGAGGCACAGAGAACTAATGGCTCTGCTGGACAGAGACACAGGAAACTAATCTAAGGGGGACGGCGAAAGCCAACACATTCTGGCTAGGCTTACATATGCCCTCGGGCAGATAGCCTAGTACTTACCTATGAACCTATGAACCTAAGAGGAAACAATATGTATGCATAAACATAGCACATGTGGGTGACAATACTGTTAGTAGCATGTATACTGACTGTAAGCAGTGAAATCGACATTTGAACCTAACCTAACCTCACAAGCAAATAAGCTTAGAGGCAATGGGCAGGCATCAGCATTTGGGCAATACTGAGTGCAGAATATCCATCTACTATGTAACTGTCTCTGTGGCACAGATTGTAAGTGCAATGGATTTAGAGACAAAATACAGGTGATTTAGGGTCCAAACCTCAAACACTTATTTTTACAGAAGGTGTCAGAATGTAATTTCTAAAAGCACTTTGATTAAGAAAGTAACAGTACATACAAATGGTCATCATAAATATGTTTATTGCAAGAAATTTCATATTAATACTTTGAAATATAATCTTTTCTAAGTGTTATATTTCATTAATGGTTTAGTTCTGACCCACAGTTGAGTATGCCCATAATTGTTTAGGCTGTATAATTATGATAATGAATTAAAATGTACTTGCATATCTATGACAGATATAATACTTAAGTTAAATTCATCTTCTCTCCTCACATAGCCCAACTCAGTGTTTAGGACAGTATGTGTAGTGAATTATGCATGTATGTATCATATCCCAACCAGTATTAATCAGCTCATGAAAGTCTATCCATCTGACATCATGCACACACAGGCCCATCTGAAGTAGATCTCCATTCATACTGAATGCAGTTTATTTGTAATTGATGATTGAGAAAGAGTTCTCCTATAGCACTGATAATCACCTTGATTGAAATATGTGCATTATTTTGTCCTCAGGTATGATTCTTACATTGGTCAACTAACTTTTTAACATGTTTAGTTCCAGAAAGTAATGTGCCAAGTCCCTCTTACAAAGAATAGCAATCAAAGCTATTGAGGCTGTCAGCACTGGCCATCTGAAAAACAGTAAGGATGTTGAGCATCACACATGATAAATCTTACTGCCCTGTTTTGCACCTACATTGCTGTTTGATAAAATACATTCTGCCTTGCTTACAAATGCCTCCCTGTGCTTACCAGCATGCAAATGCAGTTGGCATGGTTGTGCATGTTTATGCACTTGCCGTTAAATGTGAGATTTGAATTTGGCACCAGTTCAGACTTAGAGTTGGTGCTTGACTTCTGCAGGCATGGCTAGTTTGGAAGATGATGGTTTTGAGTTTAGGGCATAGAGGTGCGGTGTTGATGAGTCCAGGATTTTTGTGACATTCCTCATGACTATAATGGGTCTCAGTATAACAATGAGGCTTGGGAATGATTAGCCAAGGCTGTTGCCAGTGCAACGGGTATCCCACACACTGGAGAGAATTGTTGTCACCACTATAGTGACCTGAAATGGTGCAAGAAGGACTTCCTTTGCTGATGGGAGAATGAGTTTAGGACTGCTGACATCTCTCAGTTGTGTAAGTGTACTGACTCATCTGTATTAAATGATACTGAATGAAGGACACACCCAAAACTGTTATTCAGTATGCTTTCATGTCTCTTCTTCTCCTCTACTCAGTTGCACAGCTGCTGTAGACATTGTAGCGAACTGGGAGGTGCATCAAGAGAGGTTAACTTGCCTCAGAGTGGCACAGGGTACATATGCATCAAGTCTTACTATAAGCCTAATAAGTGCTGCAATTGTAGTAAGTAGTTGTATTTATGATATCATAGCAGTGACATTGATTAATGGTACATCAGAGTAAGACCTTTTCATCATACCTGGGTGTGGCAAAGATATATAGACTGGATAATCATGACTGTTTATTTTCTGAAACTATACAGTCATGCAACATGCCATGGATCTTATTCTTTCTCTTTTTTGTATCACCCATCCCCATCTCTCTCAAATTAGCTTTTCATTTTGGGGAGGGGGATATTTTGTATGCCTTACAAATACACTGTTGTCTTACATTTCTACTTATAAAAAATGACATGCAGCACAAAGAGGTAGACTGATCATTGTGGATCAGCCCACTATACCTCCACAGGTTGCAGTGCTGTCACTTGGCATTTCAACATCCAAATCTGTCAGTGCTACCTCAACAACCCCTGCACTACCTGCTCCATCTGCATCAGGTAGCTCTGCCCCAGCAGCTGGTGCACTTGTACCCTCTGGAAGCAGTATTAGTGGAGGTGGTGGTTTTGTCATCCACCAAGAACTGACAGCGCTGGTAGAGGGTATATGAAAAGGGGCCTTGCTGCCTGAATCAGACATTTAGAAAAGGTGTTTTATCAGATTGCCAAGATGATGCTACATTGAGTACTGACACAGGAAACTATGACTGGAGACAGTGATGACAGCTCTGAGGGTGAGGACTAGATTCTCACTGTTCTCAAGCTTGATGTGGGTGTGCCTTCATTATCCCCTAAGTATCCTCAGTCATGGTCCCCCCCAACCTTTTGTGTCCATTACCATCCTTGTCTGTCTTGTTTGTCTGCTTCCTCACCTAACCTTCAGACCTGACCCTTACATTCCTAAGCCCCTTCCTCAACATTCCTCTCTCCTTAAAAGTAAAAAATATACACCTATCCCATAAAAAATAATGACCCATAGTTAGCTCTCCACTTCACCTATGTGTCTTCTTGACACACTTGTTTTGGTACATTTGGCAGTGCAACATTATTCTGTTGTTGTCACCTACCCTTAGTGTGGTGACAGTCCAAAATCAGAAAATTCTGGTTACACTTCTACATTTATACTGTGAAGAAGTGGATAGCTATGGTTTGAGCCTTTTAACTCCCTGAAAATTCCTCTATTCTTTCCCCTGTCTCCTACCCTCTGCTCCCCCCCCCATTTTCACCACTTTCCTATCAACCCCTTTTTCACACATTTAATCTAGTCAAAAATAGAATCACACACAACTCACATAACCAGAAAAGCCCATAAGAAAGCCTTCTTTTTTTGTCCTCAACCTTTGACTGGAGTTTGACATCATACACCGATGCCTTATGATGGAGAATGGCAGTTCCTGTCCTATGGTAAAACCTGCCCAGTTGTTGACATCACCCACAATAGTTCAGTTATCCTTGCGCAAAGGTGTTTAAGCATGCTGCACTATTGGAATACAGAGTAAAGAGAGAGTAAGGGAAATCACTGGCAACAGATATTCTAATAGTTCTGTGACTATCGGATAGAGACTAGTACAGCATCCTCTGTGGAGTGTTAACATAAATCAGTCTTCTAAAGATTAAGTTTTGACCATAGTATTATGGGTTCAATTCCAGGTGTATGCCACATTATTTCTTACTTTAATATTGTACGTCTATGATATGTTTCATGACAGATATCTTACTTTATACCTAGTTAACCATTATCAACCAATGACCCACAGCACCACATTTTCATATGTGTCTATATATCTGTCTCTCCTTCGCTCTCTCTCACCACTTTGTACTGTCGACTATATAAACTTGATGTTATGGTATTTTCAGACTGCCCTTTTTTTGCTGAAGAATAATGCCCACATCTTCCATTTGCGGAAAAGGTCATCACCATCCCTTCAAAAGTGTGATTTTTAGATGTGCAGTCTGTCTTCCTTGGTGAGGTGCTGAATTAATATGATCAAGTCTATCAACTTAATTTTTCATGTTAACAATAGTTCAAATCCAGCATTAGGTGAAACTCTTATTGACATATTTCATAAGTGCTTTTCCTGTGAATTTGTTGCCTGTGTATCTTTCTAAGCCCCTTCTGTTTTATCAGTTGTACTTCTCAGCATTTGTGCAAGGTCTTGCAAAGACCAACAGTAGTATGTGTTGCTAAATCACATTTCAAGTGTTACTGCAAGACATGGTGAGTTTTTGTCTTACACTGCATTGCACACCTAATTAACTCACAATTTCCCTTGAAGCACATCTCATACACAGTAGATATAAAAATTTATTTTAGTAGCTATTACTGATACAATTTGGCCGGGCAAGATATTTATGATAGTCATTCCTATGTATTGTTAAAGTCATGATGACAATTTATTATAGTAATCACATTCTGACACCCTTTTTAAAAAGTTCTGTGTACTGGAGTCAAACCCTGCTTCAGCTCTGCTTTTTATGAGCTTATGTCTTGTGCCACAGAGAAAGTTAAACTGACAGGCAGATTTCCTCTAATAGGAACTCTACTCTCCATAGTGCTGATGGCTCTGCATCACCACAAACCCTGTTTGCACTATAAAAGGCTAATCAAATTAAGGTTTTCTCTTTTTCCTTAATCACAGAACTCTGTTTGCTCACTGCCTATTGTCACCCAAATGGGGAAGGCAAGCACAGCACTTTTCATACACATTTTTGAATTGAGCTGTGGCAATAACATGGAAAGGTATAGTACAACATGCAGAGCATTTGTATGCAATATGCTAAGATAAAGCATGTTTGTTTGTCTTTTCCCGGTTAGGGGTTGCCACAGCGGAACTCCGGTCCGCTACTGATTGGCAGTAGATTTTTATGGTGATGAGTAGTCAGCCCTATGCCCAACCTTCAGCGAAGGCACATCCATTCACACATGTCTTTCGAACACCCACTCGACCATGGGGAGGACATGCAGACTCTACACAGAAGGCACTCCAACCGAGAATCGAACAGAAGAACCTCTTGCAGTGAGGCAACAAAGCTACCTCTGCACCACCACAGCTAATATGTTGATAAAGCATATGTGCTGTAAATGTAATCAGACTCACAAAATTTCCTGTCTGATTCTTATTTGTGCAAAGGTTGGCATGGAGCAAACATCCATCACAAAACAGTGGTATTCACAGTCCAGGTTCAACACATCAAAGAATAATCATGCATGTGCTAACACTTTGCTAGCATCTCTGCAAATCCATTTCTCAGTATTGCACTTTATGAATAGATTCAGAACAAAAATAAGTATTGCCACTGTATTATATTACTTCATTAAATTGCTTAACTGTGTGGTTAACTGACCACTTCATTCTGGACAGTTAGGTCTGCACTGCAACAGTGACCCATAAATGATATACAACCACATACAACCTAGGTACAATTCATCATATTTTATCCTTTCTGCACTAGAACATTGAATATTGCTTGGTATTGATAGTCCACTTTGCCCATCCATGAGCATATACCATTGTAAATATCAGAGTTTACCATCAAAATGTGGAAAATCAAAATAGTTTTCCACCTTTTGATTAAACCAGTTTGCTGAAATTGGTAAAAATGAATTATCAAAATTTTGAAAATGGTAACATGGAAATAACATTTGAACACCAGAAGTTCCATTGTTGAAAGCCCGTGTTATGGGTAATGCTTTTGCAGGGGCAGCAAGCCCCGCCTGCAACCCCCACACCTCCTGCATATTATGTATTCCAACTCCAGTGAGAAAAGAGCACATTTCCCAATCCCCACTGTAGTGTGATCTGCTATCAGAGTGTCAATTCCACATTAGTGAATGCATGCTAGCATTCGCTAATGTGGATTAGAACAGTTTCCAGATTCGCATTACGGGAACTTGAAAACAGTGTTTTGACCTTCCCAGCTTCATGTTAGTGCCAATCTAAATTTTGATGGTAAACACTAATATCACTATAATTCATTAAGATTTACATACCATCATCATAACCTGGTGACCCATCGATGATTCTTTGTCCATTCTGTGTTTCACAAGTATGCATTTGTATCATCTACAGAGCACAGGGGCATGTCACTCTGACTTTAGAAATATTCATTAAAAACAACAAGACTGACCTAAGCCAGCAGTATATACTTATTATTGATAATTACATTGCACCTACTCCACCATACCAACAAATATGGATTTGCACAAAACTTTTAATATCACAATATCTTCTGGGACACAGAATGAGAAGCTAATCCTTTCTACACGGCACTGTCAAATTGTAAAAGTTGGACTTCTGTGGCTGCACTAGTGTTAAATACTGTGCTGGGTAGATTGCTTTGATAGGAAGGGGGTTCTGATCTCATAGCAGTCAACTTTTGTGTGTGTGCATGGTGTTGTGAAAATATGACCTCACCTACTGCTGCCCTCAATTAAGCAGTAGCCTAGTGTTGATTTTATACTGCACGGAGAATAAAAATGAGTGTCAGACCCTTGTCCCAACATCATCTTCTGTGTAACACAATGCTGATGTCATCCTCTATAAAGTGCAGTCTTACACTATAGAAGTCAAAATTCTGTTGTGGTGCTTGCATTAAGTACTGTGTCATCTACATTGCATAGGTAAATAGGTATGAGGTTCTTATCTCAAAGTAGTCAACGTGTGTGTGTGTGTGTGTGTGTGTGTGTGTGTGTGTGTGTGTGTGTGTGTGTGTGTGTGTGTGTGTGTGTGTGTGCAAATATGACCTGACCTACAGCTAGCCTCAATAGAATAGTAGTATGTAGTTAATTTTACACTGCAAGGGTAATCCACATCAATGTCAGACCCTTATAGCAAAATCACCTTCTGTGTAACATAATACTGATATCATCCTCTATGAAGTGCAGTCTCACATTATAGAAGTTAGACTTCTGCAGTGGTGTTTGTGTTATGTACTGTGTCCTCTAGCTTGCAAAGTTAAATAGGGAGGGGGTTCTATTTTCACAGCAGTTTACTTATGTGTGTGTGTGTGTGTGTGTGTGTGTGTGTGTGTGTGTGTGTGTGTGTGTGTGTGTGTGTGTGTGTGTGTGTGTGTGTGTGTGTGTGTGTGTGTGTGTGTGTGTGTGTGTGTGTGTGTGTGTGTGTGAGTGTGTGTGATAGTGATTCCATAGCATCACTGGAAGATTAATTCAACAAAAATGCTCCTTTGACCCACATTCATGGGAAGCATTTACATCAGATCAATCACACATCTTTCCACAACACATACTGTCTGCAACACATTGATGAGATCAAAAGTTCAATAATGCATGCTCACACTGTTAAAATCAGACTTCTTCTGTGGTGCATGTATATAATGTATTTGTGTGCAGTTTGTGTCAGCTGATAAAAGGGAGCTTCAATACAGCAGTGAGAGTCTCGTGTGTGTGTGTGTGTGTGTGTGTGTGTGTGTGTGTGTGTGTGTGTGTGTTTGTGTGTGTCTGGAAATAGGTGCAGGAGTGTCTTACATGTCTTAGCATTGACAGCATTTACAATCCTACACAGACTGTAGAAGTCATTTATGCACACACTTCTCCTTTGCATGACAGAGCTGATGTCACCCTTTCCAAAATGCAGTGTGGTTCACATGCAGTTTGACTTCTCCATTGACATGTGTATATAATACACTTTAGTGTAGATTGTTTCTGTACAGAGGCAGGAGTTCAAACACAGGCATGAATGTTGTCAGTGAGTGTGTTTTTTCATCTTACTGTCCAGAACAGGCTGCAAATACATATATGAGATATATCTATATGGTGTGCTTCTGCTGTGTGACCACTTTTTAGTGGAAATATGAAGGAAATACATAATGTTGATGTCATACATGGAAATGTGCAGTGTCACACTCCTCAAACAATCTGCAGTTGTGCTTGTGTTTCAGCAAACCTTCATAAGTCTATGATGTTATCCACATAGCTCAAATCCCAACATCACTGTTTATGGCCAGTGTTCATGTTTGTTAACAGTGTTGCACTCACATGTGCTATGTTCATGTGTAGATGTTGTTTCCTGTTACAAGAGTTTATTCTACATTTCCTTTGGGAAGGCTATATTGAAGACTGATGCTGTCATTTGAATAGACTGTCATTACTTAACAGTTGTAGTGCGACACCTCCTTAGGACTAAGGACATGAGACAATGTAATGCATGCTGTTGTCTAAGTAAGGCATTTGTTTCAGTACATGATTATATCCACATGGTACATGATTGTTGTTCTATAGTCACAGTGACAACAGAATAGGGCTACAGGTGTGTTTGGGTATACCTGGTATCAGGCAATATTGTTTGACATACAGCAAGGTTCTTTCTTTGTGATTACAGGAATATATATTCCTTGATTCATACACAAGATGTAATGCTTTCACATAATCTCTCATATGACAATTGATGATGCAGTTATACCATAGTATATTTACTGATCCCACTAAGGTGTTGATTTTGTCAATGCTTAGGCAAGTGCTCCAGACCAGCACCGGGTGTCTGTACGTGTTTGCATCTTTAACTCTTCTGCAGGAAAGACATCCCTTACAATTAACTGGTCTGCAGGAAAGACATCCCCCACAATTATACTTTGTACATATAGTGAAGAGGAGTCTTCCCCCATCCATTTTAGCCAATGCAAATTATGGTCAAATAATGTACAGCTGAATGAATGATTTTACACAGATTGAATTCAACAGCTGTTATAGCTGTTCCACTGTGGTGCATGTGATTAATAGCCATATTTTTAGTTGGAGGAGTTGTACAGCTTTATTTTCAATTCTAGCACAGGGGATCATTTTGTGTGAGCATACAGACACCACACAACAACCATCGCATCACATCAATCTTATCCCTTGATATGTTGCACAAACACATATGGACATTGCTTTGGATTTCATGGAAGTATGCATTTGTTCTGCCAGTGTCATGGTGAGGGTGCTGCTGTGGCACATGCATTGTTCCTGTTCTTGGATGGTATGTTTACAGACATACAGAGAAACCTTCCATGGACCATTGATATATGACTGACAAAATGCTGTGCACATAAGCATACTCATTTAATTGTCTGAAATGATAATATGACATTCATTATTCTTAATCCACACATTAATTTAATTTTTTTGTGACAATACCCATAGTTACCTCCTGTGGCACCTGCTGACAATGCACAGTTCTGTGAAATACATTGCATCACAGTTTGGCATTTGCATCTGTTCTTATCTGTCTACACAATAACTGTGTCAGGCAGGAGTGCCTTACACAAGGGTATTATGTATGTCATACTCTGGTCCCACATTTGTAATATCACACACAGCTACATATGGGATGCATAACCATTAGAATATTAAACTGTATAATTCCCTTCAGTTAGGCCTGTTTCTGTGGCATATGCAGTTAATGCGCAGGTCAGTGGTACATAACATAGGTTCAGTCCTTGTAAGAGGAGATTGTGGCTTCTAGCCCATTCCTATTTCCAGCATGTTATATTTACAAAATGATGGTATGCCACTATTTCATAGTATGTACTGTCCTTGGGAAATGCCATCTCAACTCAGCATGTTAATGGCATTCGTATGCCATGTACTCTTCTCTGTTACAATGTTAATCTGTGTAACTGTCACATCATATAATATAATGCATTTTTTTATTTCCCTATATTTGCTCAGGAAGTGTGACCACCATTATTTAATATGACATATGTTCTACAATTTTTTATTATTACAAAATTTTCTTTGTGACATAAGTACCTTCACATGAATTATCTTAGTATAATTTGAAGAGTTATTCTCCCCTCTTACATATTTCTGTCTACATCTCTTTGCTTTCTGTGCACATTGTCCTCAGTACACTTTTTCTGTCTGGTAACCCATCTATTGCAGTTGCCCTTGTTGTTTCCCCTACCATCTCACTCATTCTGTATTCATGTGTTTGAATTATGTGCATATTATACTCAGTACACTTTCCCTGGCTGGTACAGCTTGTATTATTTACCCTGTGTGGCTTTTTGTGCTGTCCACACGAAAACACTTAACAAGTTTGCCCATTGGCAAGTTGTATGTTTACTATGTGAGCTCATGTTGCTGCACATAGTTTCCTGCCAACAACACTGCTGCTGACCATGAAAACATGTTAGCATGATGAGCAGCATGCATATGTGATTAGCGCTACTGCTCATTGTATTAACACGTAAACATCATGTAGGCTTTGTATGAAGCCTACAAGATTGTCATGAATCCCCCAGTATATGCGTGTGTGTGTGTGTGTGTGTGTGTGTTTGTGTGTGTGTGTGTCTGTGTGTGTGTGTGTGTGTGTGTGTGTGTGTGTGTGTGTGTGTGTGTTGTTGCTAACTTACTTTCCCCTCAAATGCTGTATGACATTGGAGCCTCCATTAAAAAGTAAATAAGGCTGATCTGTTGTCAGTGGTGTAACTATGAAAAAATGTCAGATTACACACAACTGGGTAAGGCAGCATAAGAAAAAAGAACTAAAAAGTCCACAAAATAGCAGTTAATAAACTCAGTGAACATGATGATAACAGCCAATTTGAACTTCATATGAGTAAACAGAAATCTCAGATGTCATGAAAGAACCAAAGGTTTACTAGAAATGTTGACCACTGAAGAAAAGTCCAAAAGTTCAATAAAAGTGCATTTCAAGTATCTTGGAATTAAAAAAGCAGCTCATAACATATGACTGATGTCTACTAAATAGTAACTTCTCATGTTATTTTTCCCTCTTCCTTTCCTCCAACTTTCTTTCACTACTCTCTCATCACAATCTCCCGTTTTCCTTCTACCTTAAACTAGTTTCATATCTCTGCCATTCTAATTTACTCCCCTTCCTAATCCCATCTCACCCTCTTTAACTACACGCAGCTCTAATGATATCTATTCTTCAACCTCTGTACAGTTTAACATAGTGTAACTTGTTTTTTTTTTACCTTTCTTATCACTTAACAACTCTTGACTATATATTTCTGATCACTAGGTATACACAACTGACTGTCTAACTGACTATCTAAATTAGCATTATTGTTTATACACCAAATCTGTTATTATTTTGCCTACTTACCATGAAATACTAGCTATTGCAGCTTGTATTACTTATCTATATATTACCTCTATAAAGACTGTTGGTCTAATTTATGCACATACCTGTGAATACTATTGCATTTTACTTGTGTGTAATCTAAGTATTTTTGTTAAACTATCCAGTGGGACTTTTTTGAGTATTGCTGCATTTTACTTGCTTGTAAGCAAAGTATTTTGTTAATGTATGTATGAATGTGGAACCTTTCTTCCCAGACTTCTGCTGAAATGGAGTTTTGCATAGCTCAGTCAGACTTTCCCAGTCAACAAAGGCAATGTTCTTCTTTCGGCTTTTCCCGGTTAGGGGTCGCCACAGTGGAACTCCGGTCCACTAATGATTGGCAGTAGATTTTTATGGTGCCAAGGTGCCAGCCCGACGCCCAACCTTCAACAAAGGCACACCCATTCATGCATGTCTTTCGAACACCACTCGACTGCAGGGAAGACATACAGACTCCACACAGAAGGTGCTCCAGCCGAGAATCGAACGGGAGAACCTCTTGCTGTGAGTCAACAACGCTACTGCTGCACCACTGCAGGTCAACAAAGGCAATAAATAAATAAAATAAAACAAAGGGCAGGTTCTTGAGGGAACATGTAGGCTTATGTAACACTGAAGGCAGTCCACATAATAGGCTATTAAGAACACAAATAACTATTGTTTGGTTTTCAAAGAGGCTTGTGAGTAGTTGGAATGCTTTACTAAATAATATCAGAGAATTTAATCATTTACAAGCCTTCAAAGGAGTAGTAGATGATTACAGTGGTCATGAATGTTTTCATTTATAGATGGGCAAAAACAAAATGAAAACTCCAGTAAAGCTATAACTTCCACTGAGTGACCTCCCAAACCTCCTGTAGTAGAGGCACATGGGATATATGCAAATGATCCTTATGAACATCAGGTGTTTCAGCTAATTGGCGATTCTGAATGCCCATGACTTGTTTCGTCGTTTTAATGGACAGTTTGAGGCCAACAAAGCCAAACCCCATTGGATGTATATATGCATATTTTGACCTTGTTATGACCTCATCAGCACAGCACAGGCAGAGTGTTTGACTAAGCATAAGAAACACAGGGCTGTTATACCCAGCTGATGTCCAAGGCCAAAATATGCATATCCACAGCTAATGGGGTTTGGCTTTTTTGGCCTGAAATTGTCCATTAAAACGACGAAACAAGTCATGGGCATTCAGAATCGCCAGTTAGCTGAAACACCTGATGTTCATAAGGATAATTTGCATATATCCCATGTGCCTCTGCTACAAAAGGATTGGGAGGTCACTCAGTGGAAGTTGTAACTTTACTGGAGTTTTCATTTTGTTTTTACTGACTGGTTCTTCAGTGACCTTCTCACTCATTGTTTTAATTTATAGATGGGCAGGCATTTTCTATTTCACTGCTTGAACCTTTAAAGTAATGCAATATAATTTAATGTAAAGATCTGAACTCTATTTTGTATGGCAATAGCAATATACATCGACAAAAGGCAGAAGTGCCTATTATCATCTTACAGCTTACTAGACTCTTCACAGACGGCAGTTCTTCCATTTACTGGCTTTATATATGTGGAAATCTTGTATTGCATAAAGCTATGCCTTGCTTACCAGGCAATGCATGTGACTTAGTAATTCAGTTAGTCATACCTGCACAGCTTTGAACAGGCTGCAGAACCAGCATCTATTCCTGTCACATTATTGTAATATTAAATTCTTTGGAATAAGATATCACTAAATAGTTAATTTATAAGTTGATTTTAAAACTGGTTGTTTTGCTGAAGTGAACTATGAACTAAAGATATACACAACTTAGCATTTAGGTGATAGCTGTGTTACATTGTTTCTGCTGATATGGCTAAACACTTTTTTCATTTTGTTGTCTTTCGCCACAAAGGAGTTAATCATGCTAGTGAGACCCTCACAGGAGAAATCTGAGTAGCAATTGCCTCTTTAAGCAAGCTACACACGTATAGGCACAAGAACATGAACAGAAGCATTTTCCTTTTATTAACTTACTCAGAACAGGACAATATGTAGCTGGGGGCTACAAGCTTCAGATATATGTCGTACAAGATGCAGGTAACCTGGAGTTTGCTCTTCCAGCTGAGCAAACTTCTAAACGTTTGAACATATACATCTGTAAGCGAGTGATATACTTGGCAGTTAAATTATATCTTGTGTATTATTTATTATATCTTATATATTATATATTAAATCCATATTAAAATCATCTTATGTTGTCCACTTTTTTTTTATTTTTATTTTTATTTGTTAACTAAGATAGTGTACTGATCACAAAAGAACAGAGAGGAGTAAATTAGGGAAGCAAAGAAACAAAAGCATGTACATATTACGGTATAGTAAGGTAACTATGATAAATATAAAAGAGTCAGAAGCAGTCACTATATACGATAATAAGACATACAACTGTAGGAATCATATGTATATATATATATATATATATATATATATATATATATATATGATTTTCTTATGGTCAAGCCCATAAGATCAAACTTGTGAAAGTTTGAACCATTTAAACGGAGATTGCCATACAGCATGGAAATGTATATTTTCCATTTTCCACACTGTATTGCAATTTCAGAGTTGGTATATTTAATTAGCAGGGGGTGTGGGGGGAGCAGAGGGCTTGCCCCCTGCAAAAATGGAAAAAAAGTGTTTTACTTTTTTGTTATTATTTAAATTTCGAACTTTCACAATTTCGATCTTATGGTCCTGACCATAAGAAATTCGAAGTTCAGAAGTAGACCCATATGTATGTGTATATATATATATATATATATATATATATATATATATATATATATATATATATATATATATTCTTTCTTTCGGCCTTTCCTCGTTAGGGGTTGCCACAGCAGAACTCAAGTCCACTAATGATTGGCAGTGGATTTTTACGGTGCCGAGTTGCCAGCCTGACACCCATCCTTCAAAGAAGGCACACCCATTCACACATGCACCTACCTGCATGTCTTTAAACATCACTCGACTGTGGGGAGGACATGCAGACTCCACACAGATGGCCCTCCAGCCGAGAATCGAATGGGAGATCCTCTTGCTGTGAAACGACAACGCTAACTATATATATGTATACATATAAGTTATATGCATTGCAATCAAAGTGACTTGTAAGTTATTTGCAAGTGATGTCAGATAAACTTGTTAGGAGGTAGATTGCTGGAATATGGCATAATTCTGTTAAGTAAGGTATTCAGAGTGATGGCATTTGCATGAAGCATTGTCATGAAGATAATCTGTTTTAATTGTGCTTAGAATTTTGGGTAACAAAATATTTCTTCGAGACTGTCAGAGATGGATTCCCATATTTTTATAGTCTAAAAAAAGAGAATTAATGAGTTGTGCATTGTAGTTCTAGAAGCCTGTAGAGTATGACTTGAGTGGCTTTGATTTTCTGAGGTTGTAGGATACATGTTCTTTTGTCAGTCTGCCTACTAGATAGAAAATTGTGTGACTGTGTAGGAGTTTGAAAATGAGGGTATAAGAGCAGGTCTGGGAGCCATTTTTGTATGATGAACCTGCAGATTATGGTGGCGATTGCCTGATTCATTTTGCCGTTTCTTTTTTAAGGTGTATGTTGTTACTGAGACCCCATGTTCTTCTAGGCCTCGTAGAATACTATTGCCTATTGCTGTTCTGGAGTAATTTAAAAGAACGGGGCATAGCATGTTGGCAGTGGATTAATGTTTTTCCTATTGCTTTCTATGTGTAGGTTGAAGTTAATGGATGGGTCTAGCCTAAATCATAGGCACTTAAACAAACAGCAATCTTTTAATGCAGTGCTATTGTGATCAAATATTAGCAATAGTGGGGAGGTTGTTTAACATTGGCTTGATTTTAAAAAAATAGTTTTTCTTTTGGAAGAATTTAGAAAAAAAATTTTGTTGCCTGTCTAAGTTCAAAAAGTGGTCTATTCTTATCGTTGAAGGATTGTTAAAGATTTGTTAGACTGGAACAGGATCACTGTGGAGAAGCAAAGGAAGTGGTGGTTGGTGCGGTGGTTGTGTGCTTATTTAGATGGAAATGAGGAAGTGAGCAAGGGTGGCTCCTTGCAGTACTCCTTTGGTGACAGCTAAGAAGGATGAGTTGACTTTTACACAGATGTGTCAGTTAGAAAGATAGTCATAAACCAGGAAGTACACATATACTAATGCCAATGTCAAATGCATGGTTTAGTAGTAACTGTGCTCTACTACATCAAATCAAAGACAAAGTAAACTTTATTGTCCAAATAATAACAACAAATACTGCACTAACACGACTGAGTACTGAAAAATGTTTATTCAAAATAAAATAAAATGTGAAAAGTAAGTTTTTATTTCTGTTCAATATTATATGTAGGCACATAATATTTTATATTTTCTTGCTTGTGTAATTTCTAGTATTTTATTTTTTAGACTTTGTAACTTGAACTTGTGTGCAGTTTTTCCTGTGACTATACCTTTTATTCTAAATGGCTTAATTGATTTTAGAAATTCATTGGTTGGTCTCATTTTAAATTGAATGCTGTTTCATTCAGTTTTCAGTCTGATAAAACGATGTTGTAATCGCAAAAACTCCTACTTTTAATGTTTTATTTTATTTTGAATAAAAAATTTTCAGTAGTCAGCCATGTTAATGTGGTATTTGTTGTTATTTTTTGGTTTACATATCTTCTTTTAACACACCACATCATGTTCCTGTGTTTTTATCCAATCTAAACTTTACTGTCATTCAGAAATCACACAAGTGCAAAAACTGAACAAAATTCCGTGTCTCTGGACTCAGTGCGCAGAAAACATATAGACTATTTTCACAGACATATACAAATATAACACCTAGCTATTACATCACGGGCATGCAGGTAAACAGTCTAATATTGCACATAATTAGAAACGCATTTTAACACTTTTCGAACTGATCACTTACTTGCATGAGACTTAGTATTGCACAGGTACTTGGTTAAGACATTGCATTGATCCTTGCACAGAAATAAACATTTGAGTATTGCACTGTGAACATTAGAGTATTACACTATGGACTTTAGAGTATTGCACTATGGTTAATTTATGAATTCACAACATGTATACCACTGAAAGAAGAGATATTTTACTGCATTGGTACTGCCCTAGATGGCCTATAAGTTACAGTCATGGTGAATACTTCAATAAGTATTAGATGAGACTGATAACAGGTTAATGCACAATTTGAGGCAGTTTCTACTGAACCAGTTGGATATCATGGAGTGTAGTGGTTTCTAGAGTTCAGCAGCCTGATAACATTAGGGAAGAAGCTGTTGTTGAATCTCGTAGTTCTGCAACGTATGCTTCAGAAGTGCTTTCCGGATGACAGATGCAGGAACAGTCTGTTAGCAGGGTGAGTGCATTCTTTAATTATTCCTCTGGACCTGCTGAGACATCTAGATAAGTACAAGTCATGGATAGGTGGTAAGGTGGTCTTAATGATCCTCTCGGCTGTCGTCACCACTCTCTGGAGGGATTTGTGCTCAGAGGTAGAGCAGCTTCCATACCATACTATGAGGTTGTTCATCAGGATGCTTTCTATCGTACCTCTGTAGAGGGTAGTGTGAACTGTCGATGGGAGATTTGCTCTCCTTAGCTTTCTTAAAAAGTGCAATCTCTGGTATCCTTTCTTGACTATGGCATTTATATTTCAGTTCCAAAACAAGTCCTCATCGATGTTCACCCCCAGAAACTTTGTACTTCTCACTGTTTCCAGTGTTTCCCCATTGATGGTGAAGAGAGATTATTCCTAGCGATTTTTTCCTGTAGTCCACAATTATCTCATTTGTCTTGTTCACATTTAGTGCTAAGCTATTATTTCCACACCAGATAATCAGTTGTTCCACCTCATCTCTATATGCTGTTTCATCGTCATTACTAATGAGGCCCACCACCATTGCATTGACCAGGTCAAAAAGTGTACTGCAAGTAAATTCATTTTTATCCATTCCTAAGATAATATGGTCTGTGTAGTTCTAAATTGCTGTTACTGTATGGTGAGCTGACCAGAATCCATGCTGTTTGCATGAGACGAGGTTGCAATTGATGATGTAGGATGTAATTTGGGTGTAGATTTGCTTCTCTAAGATTTTAGCTAGTGTAGGAAGAGCTGTTATTGTATGGTAATGAGAGCTCAGAGGAATTAGTTTATTATTGGAGGGGTGACTATTTCTATTTTGTCATATAGCTGGCATGGTGTTTTGGATCAGGCAGAGATCATGTACTATGTGTCGGAGTAGTGCAATAATGTAGTCAGTTCAGAACATCTGTGCCTGCAGGACTGTAAAATTTTGTTTATTCAAGGAAAGGTTGCATTTCTTTGCTTATAGTGTGTTTCAATGCAATAAAGGAATAAAAGAGAGAGACAGGAGAAAAGATGGAGTGACTGGAGTTAGAGCATATCGTGGGATGGTTGCTAAATGCTGAAAAGAAATCAGATGGAGAGAAAGTGCTTAAGGCATCGCAAGTGGATGAAAGAGTGTTTCTCATTTTTAGTCTGTTGACTTCTTCCAGAACTGTGCTGTGTCTCCATCATTTGTTTTTTAAGGCATCTAATGGATTGCTTGGAAAAGTTTCTTAGATGGATAAAGTGTTTTCTAGTTTCAGAATTAAGGTACCTTTCCAATTATGCTGTGTTTTGTCTCTAAGTTTGAGCAGTGATTTTTCAATCAGGTAAAGCAATCATTCTTCTTCAGCTTATAAAATATAGTTATTACATGAATGCATGTGTCTTGTGGAGTTGTAAAGCTTCTGCTGCAAGGTTAGCTTTGGTAGTGTTTAGGATATTGGACCAGTCAGTGTCTGTTAGGACAGACTTAAGTTTATTGACATTAGAATCAGATTTTGATCTGAAAGAGACAAGCAGAAGGGGGATTTTTACTTAGACTGGGAAATGTAGCTGAAAGCATTTTGGGCAATAGTCACTTAGTGAGTGGAATGAATTGTGACATCTGATACTAGAGAAGGATTGTTGATTATAAGGAGATATACTAATGAGTTGTTTGTTTTACAATTTGGGTGAATGGGCTGTTGCATTAATGTTTTTTAGATTATTGTCATTAAGAAGGTCTACGACATCATTATGTATGGAGCTGGGCAAGAAGTTAGTGATTTTTAATGCATTTAGTTGTAGGGATGATATTGTGTAAATGAGTTCTGAATTTTCCTTATGTAGCAGGGGTGGGAGGAAGGCCACTGTGAGGTTGAGAGCTTTGTTATTTTTTTATTGAGTATTTTGACAAGTAGCTAGTTAAGGAGATAGTCAGAAGGTGGGTTTGGTAGATATATGAATTAAATATTTAGGTGCATTTGTAAAGCAAGAAAGTTCTTCCACGATACCTGAGTCCAGGTCTATCATCTAAGGAGTAGTAGTTCTATGATGGGAAGAAGTAAGGAATCTGGGGTTGCCTTATTAATCCAAGATTCTATAATGGCTTACATGTCAGCTTTATGCTGCATGATGATAGCATTAACTTGGTCTATTCTTTCATAAGCGTTCTGCTTCTATTAGGAAGCAGGTGAGAGGAGTGGGACTACAGCAACTATCAGTGAAGGCTGTACATACATTTGTATGTGAGAGCATCTATGTGCACATATCAATGTAGGTTGAATGTAGGTTGTAGTGCAATGTACAAAGTAGGTTTCACAGTTATGTATGTTTAGCAGTATGTTAGTGTGTGTGTATACAGTATGGTAGACAAACATGTTGATATACCTGTCTATCATATGGATACGTATGTATGTCAAAATATGTATGTATGTATATATATATATATATATATATATATATATATATATATATATATAATATGCATATATGTATACATACATAGAGAGAGATGTAGGAATACATAGACAGATGTAGATAGATAGAATATGTACAAACATATATATGTAATACACACATACAGATATAGATATATGTAGATACATATACATAGACAGACTGATCTGACTATCTACAGGTATGACTGTATATGACGACCTCAACACCCCCTGTCCCACCCCTCTGTCACTCTCACCCCCTCTGTGTCACACCCCCCCTCCATATCTATAGCAATATATGTACATCAATATATATATATATATATGTATATGTATACAGACACATATATATATATACATATAGATATATCTATATACATATATATATATATATATATATATATATATATATATATATACATATATATATATATATATATATATATATATATATATATAGAGAGAGAGAGAGAGAGAGATGTATATATATTCTGAGAGAGGCACATGTGTACAGATGTATTGCAACAGGTGCCTGGTGACAAAGGCATGGAGGGAACACCAGTGTCAAAACTGGAGTACCATACCCCATTTCAAATCACCTACACCAGTAACCACCAGATATGCAATTGGCTGCCCACCACTGCATGTGTCAGGGGTAAACAGGGTCATAAATGTGTACAATAGTCCCCCCAATGATATTCACAGTGGCACACTATTCCTGGAATACCTGCACATGGTATGTGTCAGCAGACATGGTGTGTCAGCTATGGACATGTAGGTCAGTGTACCCCTCCACACCACATAATGGCTGCCATGGTATGTACCTCACATGACAGCTACAGATATGGAGAAGGACACAGTGACATGTACAACACTGTGACAATGCACTCAAACACATTACCAATGCACAGTGACTGACAACACCACAGAGTACACACATACTACCCACATAGAGGTTACTACTCCTGGATTTACATATGTAAGTCACACCCATGACAGATGTCCAACAACTATAGTAACACCTCATACCATCCACAACCTAAATGACTGCTGTGTGTCATCCGTGCCACTGCAATAGAGAGCACATGTGGAGGTAAAGGTTCCTACCCACAGATAAGACATACCCTGCAATAAACCACACAGTGTTAAGAAGCAAGACTCCCCATGAGTACATGTCACACACACCCCTGCTAAATGTTAGTCAGATAGGTAATATGCCATATGAGTCACCCTGTGTAACTGTGTGACAGCAGCAGGTACCATCACACCACATGTGTCACAATGGTCAGGGTAGCAGAACAGTATGCTGCTGTAGTCCCAGGGGCAATAGCATATTGTATAGTATTGTATTGTAATGTATTGTATTGTGTTGTATTGTATTGGTATGTTGAGGTGCCTCCTTCGTGGAGTGAAACCACTGCTGCTGTGCGCCAGTATACAGGTACATATCCTGTAGTCAGGCTAGTGTTACATAGCACTTCTATATGTGTGTTTAGCTCCCGTCGGAGTTCATGTAGCATGCAACCGGGGATACCATCAGGTCCAAGTCATGTTGTGTATTCTGCTTTCCTGAGAGTGGCTCTCACCTGGACATCTGTGATGACAGGGAGGTTACAGTCAGCTGGGATAACTATGTCTTGTTTTGGGGGAGAGGGAGGGGTGACACCTGCACTGAACCTGTCTGCCACAATGTTGTCAATATCTGTGGTTTCAGTGAATTATTTGTTGTTGTGTACTATCTATGAGCATAGTGGAGGGATTCTGACCAGGTTGCTAACATAACTGAAGAAGGCCTTCTGGTTATCTGTAGTGTCCCACTTGATTTCCCTCTCAAAGTTGCCCATGGATGTTTGTATGAGGGAAAATAGATCCTTACTAGTGCTGCTCAGACATGCCTTCCCTTTATGGAATTATGCTCTGTCTTGCAGTAGCTTCCATCTTTTGTAATACAATCTGTCTATGGCTGGGGTCCACCAGACAGGATGCTGTCCCTTTGTGGAGAGTGTCTTGGTCATATATGGGATTGCATGATCCATGCATTCTCGGAGATGTCCGTAGAAAGCATTTGTGTAGGGGTCAGCATTGTGGGTTGTGTCTTCCACTGGCCCAGTGGGCTGAAAGGATACCATGTCACTGTTACAAAGTGTAAAGTTTGCATTTGCAATGTTATTCACTATAGTCGTTTGTGCTGGTGGTGGAGGTGGGATATGTATATCCAGGGCAATTAGTTTGTGGTCAGCTCACAGTAGTTGATGATGTAGGCCATACAGTACCTAGATACAAACCCCCAGAGTGAGGAGGTGCTCTGGACCTGAATCAGTGTTCTGACTGCTGGGGTTTGGTAGTATGTTGTATGGAGTGTGCCAGGTACTGTTGCACAGTTGCTGGCTGAGCACTGATACCTGGCCATTTACATGTGTATCCACCAATAGACAGACAGATGCTATATATGTGAGATATGTTGTATCACAACAGTTGAGTAGCATGTGTAGTATGTGTGCCAAATTCTGCTGACATATATTGCTGATATCAGGTTATTTTCTTTTTCAGGAACATGGCTCACCCGCGAAATCCAGCTTACTCCGCAGCTGAGGATGAGGAGATACACCAGAGCCTGATGCGGGATTATGCAATACTCTTTTCCCGCACCAGCCAGAATCAGCAGGAGAGGGCTGCACTGTGGCAAGACCTGGTCTGTCGGGTAAATGACATAGGCACACATAATAGGACATATGAGCAGGTACGACATCACTGCAGTGATTTAATCAGAAATGTCCGTCAGCGTGCGTCGGATATCCACAGGCAACAGGTCGCCACAGGTGGTGGGGTGGCTACACATCCCACACTCACCAGACTGGAGGGACTACTCATGTGTGTAGTGGCTCCAGTCCACCAGCAACAACAACAGCAGCAGACATGCATTATGATGGAGGCTGGAGCCACGCAGCAGCAAGACTATGAGAGTGCAGGTAATATGCCATATGTATAGTTGACTGTTGTGTACACTGGTAGTTAATGCATGTGTGAGGTGTGTCCTTGGTTTGTAGCTGTCATCATAGTATTTAATGTGCAAGTGTGATATCCTCAATATCAGCAGCTGACCTGTGAAAGGCGACTGTTGTACTACTGACCTGTATCATACTCAGTAACAATGGCACAGTTGTGCCCACTGACATTAGTTTCCTCACTTCTGCAGGTCCCTCTGGTGTAAAAGCAATGCAGCCTATCCATGCTGGTGAGTGTGTATTAACAATACCTTTAATAGTCTTGATAGTAATAGTAATATTAGGCTCACTTAGTAGTGCTCTGTGTATGCATGCAGGTGTGTCTGTGTCTGTGTGTTGATATCACGCATACTGAGTAGTGTACAACTGTGTGCAACTGTGTGCATGTGTACGTGTGCATGTGTGCACCTGTGCATGTGTGCATGTGTGCATGTGTGCATGTGTGCACCTGTGCATGTGTGCATGTGTGCACCTGTGCATGTGTGTGCATGTGTGCATGTGTGCACCTGTGCATGTGTGCATGTGTGCATGTGTGCACCTGTGCACCGGTGCATGTGTGCAAGTGTGTGCATCTGTGTGCATGTGTGCATATGTGCATGTCTGGACCTGTGCATGTGTGGATGTGTGCATCACTGGTACTATTGTGTAGACATTGTAAACTGTGTTTCCTGTTTCCCTCCCACAGGTTCTGGTGCTGCTCTGGTGTCATGCAGCAGGGAACCTGAATCAGGTGCCATGGGTACTGATAATGATGACATCTGTGCAATGGCACAGGAGGGTATGCCAGGGTCCATCATTGGTCAGCCGATTGACAGTACACAGCTGTCAACCCCATCAATGCGCACAGTTATCCTGCCAATACACCCTTTGTCACCAATGTCCCTAGGTGATGGACAGCATACAGTGGGCATTGACCAGGGTAATGTGGTATCTGTGGCACATGCCTCCCCACACAGCAGCCATGGGCATGGCCCTGAGATGGTACCACACAGACAGATGTCCAGGGGTTCTCGTGGGAGCATCCGTGGGCATACTGCCCCTGTCAGACGTGCCCACAGAGGTCTTACAACCTCAGCTATGTTTCGGGCTGTAATGCAGGCACAGTCAAGTATGGAACGGTACACCAGACAGGGTCTGAGGGAGCTGACAGCATGTCGCACAGCCATGACTGACAGTATGCGTGACATTGCGGCTGCCATCCGTAATTTCACCGATGTCATAGACAGATGTTGTGGGGACATATTAGACCGGTTCCACAACTACATGTCCATGAGCCAGGGTGATGGTGGATGGTTGAGGCGTCAACATGGGTGTATGCCAGCAACAGCAGCAGCTGGCAGTCGTCGTGGACGACAACAGTGCCGCGGCCGCCCCCATAGTGCCAGCAGCAGCCCCAGCAATGCTGGGTCTGTGCTGTCATCAGACCGTCCCAGGAGACCACGTGCACGTGGCTCTGGCCAGGCCCGACAGGGATCTGTGTCAAGTCAATGAACACCTGCTTCTGATGACAGTACCCAGTCTGGGTTGGTACCGGATATGGTCCGTAGCACCCCTGCAAGGCACAGGTACCGTGTCCGTGGCCAGAGACACTGATCTGTATGACCTGGTAGGTACAGTCTGTGGCTGTCCACAAACGCCAGTATATGGCAGCCATGAGGTGGATCTGTTTGCATCCATACACACATGCGAATTGACAACACCTAGGGCTACCGCATACATGCACACACTGCATCAACATTGCCCCACCTTGTACTGCTGTCCCTCACCAACACACATACACATACATGTCAATCGGTGGTATCGGTGGCTGACTCAGGCATACCATGTTCACACCCTGTGCATATGATGAAACTGTGCCACCTCCTGCAATCTGTAACATCAGTGCAGGTACAGGTTAACATGTTGCTGATGCACAGGGTGACTACATAGATGTGTAGTAATAGTATCATGTTGTTAACAGTACTGTGTGCTGAGGTAATTGTGGGTATATCACAGCATGCCTGATGCAGTAAGGGTATGATTGTCATGTACTGTTGTCTACACCCATGGTAAGTACCATAGTGTATCATCTGCACATGTTGGCATACTGGTGGTAAGGATGTCAACAGAAGGCTACATACATAGGTTGCACAGGGGATAAGGTAATGAAAGTATTAATATGCAATGATGGACATGTAAACTGCAAGTGGCATGTTGCCCACACTGGACTCTGCAATGCGGATGTTTGAGGATGTTGATATGTGTGCAGTACTACACAACTGGTACAGGACACACAGGAGCACCCTAGCACTGCAAGCTCACATCTCATACCATGCTAGACAGCCTCAACACACAAAACTAACTGTCACAGGAGGAAGAGTCCCCATACATGTCAGGGATACTGTGGTGGCAGGCCAGGTAGCATACATCCTACTAAGTATGGAACCACTGAGTGAAGGCTCAGTGTCTGTTATTTGACATGTGTATTACTGCAGGTATGAGCACATGGGTTTCCATCCAGTTATTGTACATCCTGACAGTACATGGTCTGTACACTTGTGTGCGCTGAGACTGGACCCTAGCCATCTGACCTGTGTATTTCCATGTACATGTGCATAGTGCCTGCATATTTGCAGTGTTACCTACTGGAAGTGGTACAGCTTGTTTGTTGTACAATGGACTACATGCAGCCCTGCTTACTGTAGCTTTGTTTGCATGCATGTTTGCTTGCAATTACCCTGGAATACTGATCCCACCTGCAATGCATAGTTACAGAGCTTCTGTGGACTCCTAGTGACATCTGCATAGCTTACTATATGTATGTCCATGTCTCACTTGACAGAATGTTACTGTTTGTCCTGTTCACATGCACGTTGCCTGTGACACATTGCATATGACTTACCTGGCATTTGTCCACGTGAGCAGTCATATATGCTACTGCTAACTAATCACAGGCACTACACCCTCACATATTCATCTTCTGTTGAACCACCTGCTTCGCTAGGGATGGCTTGCACCTGTCACTCCTGGGCTTTCGGATATTGGCAAAGGCTCTTGCTCCCCCAATAGTGCCTTTGTTAGGCAAGGCTCAAATGACAAACCCACCTTCATAGGTATCACAAGGGATAAGAAACTAAGAGTAATGCTACCCAATGCCAGAAGTCTAAACCTCAAGATGCATGCACTCAAAACTCTCCTTAGCATGGAGAACATCGATATCTGTGCAGTAACAAATGCCTGGTTCAGGGCTACTGAGAGCACCCCAGCACTACCAGGTTATACCTCATACCATGCTTTTCAGCCCCAAAATGTGGAACGAACCACAAAAGGAGGGGGAGTATTGATATTCATCAAAGATACCCACACCTCCAGGATGGTGGCAAAGCACCAAGCATCAGAGACTATCCATGTGCAACTAACAATGGGTGAAACTGCCTTCCAGGTTATAGCCTGTTACAGACCACCCTCCCAAACCCAAGAACTGCACTCGGCCTTCCTGAGAACAGTGGAAAATATGAAGGTCTCTCCAAACACCATTATATTAGGCGACTTCAACTACCCAAACATAGACTGGGAGCATGACTCTAGCTCCAACACCCTAGCCCAAAGATTCCTAGAATATATGAGCTCAAATGCTATGGAACAACTTGTTACCACTCCCACAAGAAGGGGAAACATACTGGACCTGATCATCACCAACATGGGGACTCTATGCTCCAGACCAGAAGTGTATCCCTCACTGGTAAGATCCGACCATAAACTAATCTCACTGGATATTCACATCCTGACCCCACCCCCTGCCCAGAAAACCACAGTGAACAACTTCTCTAAAGCAAATTCACACTCCTCAAAACTGAGGTGGAAACCTTCAAAGCCCCCAGGCCTGTGGAAACTACAGACCAGACCGCAGATTCCTCTATAAACGCATTCTATGGACACCTTCAGGAATGCATGGATCATGCGATCCCAAATAAAACCAAGACCCAATCCTCCTAAGGCAGACGTCCTGTCTGGTGGACACCAGCCATAAACAAACTACACAATAGAAGGAGGAAGCTAATAAATGATACAGCAAAATCCCAAAAAGGGAAGGCATCACTGATCAGTATTAGCAAATAACTACGGGCACTCGTAAGATTGTCTAAGGCCAGCTTCAAGAGAAAATTGCACAGGACACTAAGGATAATCACAAGGCTTTCTTTAGTTATGTTAGGAACCTGGGTGATAATTCCCAGATATGCTCTGAGGTAGTCCAAAATGTCAATAGAAACACCAAACCCACAGACATTGCCAACATTCTAGCTGACAAGTTCAGCGCAAACTTCTCCCCCCCTCCACACCGAAAGGGCAAATATTTATCCCAGCAGAGTGCTGCCCCCCTGACATCTCAGATGCTCAGGTAAGAGCCGCCCTCTCCAAAGCAATAAACACTGCATCAATGGGACCAGACAATGTCCCGGGCTGTGTCTTACATGAACTCCAAGAAGAGCTACAACCAAACATAAAACTACTGTTCAATCCCAGCCTTACTACAGGATATGTGGCCAAAGAGTGGCGTACAGCAACAGTGGTCCCTGTACAGAAAAGTGGTGTCTCAACGGATCCTGGACACTATCGCCCCATAAGCCAGACTAGCTCGGTCTGCAGAGTTATGGAAAGGATCATCATGGACCTCATAAATAAAGATATTGGGGACCTACAGACACTGGATCATACCCAGTTTGGCTTTGTTAAGGGCAGATCCTGCCTCTCAAACCTGGTTGATTTCTTTGAAACAGTCACCAAGGCCATTGACGAGGGGAAGGTGGTCCACACAGCCTACCTGGACCTCGCAAAGCCTTGATACAATACCCCACTCGGGCATTCTAGAGAAGCTCGCCAGCTTAAATATAAACCCCTATGTCACTAGATGGATTGCACACTGGCTCAAGGACAGAACCCACATGGTTAGAATTGCTGGAGCCATGCCAGACTCCAAACCAGTTACAAGTGGTGTCCCACAAGGCTCAGTCCTGGGACCTCTCTTGTTCGGTATATATTTATCGGAGGTACAGGCCAACACGGAAGGACTGTGGCTGACCAAATTTGCAGATGACTGCAAACTGGCCGCCATAATCGACTCTCCAGCCGACACAAGCATCCTCCAAAAGGGCCTCATAGAAACAGACAACTTGTGCCAGAGCCATGGCCTCAAGCTGAATGCAAAAAAGTGTATAGTCATCCCCTTTGGCAAAAACAAAGTGCCCACAAAGTACCACATAGGTGGTAACCATTAAGTACAGAAGAAGTAATTAGGGACCTGGGGACCCAAGTTGATAGCAATCTCTCATTTGACAACCACGTGGCCAAAGTGGTTAGAAAGACATTTTATATAGCCCACCTCATCATGAAGGGATTCACATCTAGATCAGGGGAGGACATCGTGCCTCTTTATTCATCCCTCATCAGGCCCATAATTGAGTACAATGCCCCTGTTGGGATGTACCTTACCAGACACCAGCAGCAACTTGAAAGACCCCAAAAGTCCCTCAACAAGAGGATCAAAGGGCTCAAACAGATGCCATATGCTGACCGGTTAAAGAAACCCTAGCTCTACTCAGTGGCATACCGCCTGTTCAGAGGCGATCTGTGCCTGATGTATAAAGCCATGTCAAACCCGGACTTAATGGGCATGCTGCACCTGAGAATATCCAAATCTCATCGAGCTACATGCTTGAGAGACTTGAACCTCAGCGCTGAAATAAATAGGACATGCTGGAGGGACAGATTCATAACCCAGAGGCTCACTTCACTCTGGAATAAAATCCCAGTCCAGGTTAGGCAGAGTCCCTCATTGACTCTCTTCAAGAGGAATCTTGATGAGTGGATGGGACATCATAGGTTTACCCCGGGTATCACTTCTGTGTCACTGTTAGACAGAGGCACAGTATACTAACCTCGAAAAAGGGCATGGCAAGATATATTTACAATGGATGGCGACAGGCAAACACATTCTGGCTAGGTTTATAAATGCCCTAGGGCAGGTAGCCTAGTATGAACCTATGAACCTATGTACCTTGTTCCCCATTGGCCCTATGTGCTGTTAATCACCATGGCAATCACAATACTATGGTAGCATGTGCAAAGGTCAGTTGTCAGTCACCTCTATGGTACAGTTGTGGAATATGTGGGTCATGTGGCAATGTCACAGCTGCCACATGTACACAGTCAACCCTTTCCCCTACACATGGACGTACAACACAGGCATGAGATGGAACCACATAGCCAAACTGGGGACTAAGCACTTTGAACCCAGTACTGGCATAACCTGTCAGGTGGCATGAAATACTACAGTGACTACAATACCAGTCTGATGTAGACCTACACTGACAGCAATACAAGCACGTGAACACACTGGGCCATTCGTGGAGCCTAAGAATAGCATCCTGCCTGAGCGGCAGACACCTCTGCAGCTGGCACACAGGCATACGTTATGCCAGAACACATCACGCATAACACATAGCACACAAATCCTGTGTGCCAAACAGTCACAGCCTGTACGCTAGACAACACACCTGCCACAGTTGTGTTAGGTACCTTTATTGTCCGGTACAGTGAGGTCACGCTCACCAGGCTGGACAAGGTGAAGGTCACAGTGATATGCCCGTGGAGCACTATGGTCCACCACATAACACAAGCATACAGGTCAGTCAGAGGCATGGACACATATGACTCAGTCATTGTCCATGCCACATACCTTCTCCTGCTGTACTTATAGGGTGCTGACATCATCAGTGTTTAGAAAGGGGAATGCATCCTGTAGTGTGTTCTCCTAGTTGCCAAAAGGGACATTTCTTTCATACAGACTTGCACACACACTGACCCCCTCCACACACACTGAGCATTTGCAGGATTCAAACCCCTACCTAACTATGTTATGATACTCAAGACGGACGCATTAGCGGAGCCTGCTATTCGCATTACTGGGAGGTTCCCTTCTTCTGCTTTACTTATAGGGTGCTGGCATCATCAGTGTTTAGAAAGGGGAATGTGCATCCTGTAGTGTGTTCTCCTAGTTGACAAAAGGGACATTTCTTTCATATAGACTTGCACACACACTAACCCCCTCTACACACACTGAGCATTTGCAGGATTCAAACCCCTACCTAACTATGTTATGACACTTGAGACAGATGCAATAGCAGAACGCGCTATTCGCATTACTGGGAGGTTTCCTTTCTCCTGCTTTACTTATAGGGTGCTGACATCATCAGTGTTTAGAAAGGGGAATGTGCATCCTGTAGTGTGTTTTCCCAGTTGCCAAAAGGGACATTTGCCTCACACAGACTTACACACACACCAACCCCACTCACCCACACTGAGCATTTGCAGGATTCAAACCCCTACCTAACTATATTATGACACTTGAGAGCAACACATTAGCAGAGCGCACTATCCAGATTACTGGGCATCTGTTCTGCACCTGCAGTATTTATAGGGTGCTGACATCATTATTTCTACAGAGGTATGTACATCTAGTACTACCTGTCAGGTGGGGGATAGCATATATATGCATTTGCAGCCACCTACGTCAGGGTCAGATATGCACATCGCACTGGCAGGTTATGTTTTATACCATGCTTCATGACCACAGGACCTGTAACACACAACACAACCAGTCCTGACCACCCCTCCCACATCCAAGACACACACTTTGCTTCTCTGGGCACAGTGCCAAGATATGCAGGTGTTCACATACACCATTCCAGTTGTTAAAGTCAGGTACAGGCATATTGTGTGTGGGAACTACTCAGGCCTCTACAACATTACCCTACAGCCACTACAATTTGTGAGTCCATGTGCTATGGCAGAACCACTCACCACAGCCACAAGGGGGGATACATATTGCACCTGACCATCTACAACATGGGTACTCACTGTTCCACACCAGAGGTAGACCACCATTGTTGATATCTGACCATAACCACCTTTCCCTGGCCATCCATATCCCATCCCCACCCCCAGGCAAGGTTGTCACTGCAAACAAACTGTATTTATCAAAAGCAGACTTTACACTTGTGAAGACTGGGATGGAAGACTTCAAAGGACCCATGCTAGGGGAGTATACAGGCCACTCTGCATAATCCTTGACAATTGCATTCTATGAGCATGTGGAAGGTTTGCATTGATCATGCTATCCCAAATATACCCATGACTGCTCCACAACAGGACACCTGTCAGATGTACACCAGCCATATATGAGCTGTCCAACAGAGTGAGCTAATACATTGCAGAGCAGTAGCCCACAGAGGGAGGACATCTCTGAACAGTACCGCACGACACTTCAATCCCTCATAATCATCAGGACACAGTGTTGACAGTGAAATTGTCCAGACAATGCAGATAAGGCTCCCCTCAGTCTGTTACTGATGCCCACTTACTGTTAGAGGTCCTCAGCAACCCTCTTCCAGCACACACCAACAACATGGCTGTGGCTTAGCAAATTCAAACCCTGGGATCTCCACTGTGTCCCTGCTTGACAGAGGCACAGCACACTAGCCTCACACGGTGCCTTATGTGACCTACTTTACAGTGGCACAGTAGCCTACTGTACAGGGGAGGCAGACGCCAAGCACACTCTGTCTAAGCTGTCATTCCCTAGGGCAAACAGCCTAGTGTTGACCTCTACACCCATATGTTTAATTGTCAAATGCACATTATTTGTTGCTGATAGTCTGTTTGCAGGTCTTTATTGCCATAGCATTCCTTGTTTGTATGAACAACTTGTATATCTGTGGAAGATGTTTGCATATGGGAGGGATCCACTATATCACGTATGTCTCTGTAGTCATTTAACTGTGTGCACTGGGCAGATTGCTGTAATGTGGTTGGTTCCTGGAATAACACGTACAAATACCAGATATGTGTGGCCAACTGCTAAACTGAGATTTGGCCTAAGTGTGTGAGCATGCCCAGTTCAGCCTTCCCATGGCATGTTGTCTGACATATGTCTCATTTATCAAAGTGTGTGAGCATGCCCAGTGTGAGCTTTCCATATGTTGAACTCTGCAGCCCACCACATTTGTGGATGAGTGTGAACTTCAACAAATATCTCCCGTTTATGGTTGTGTGTTGTGTGTCATGTTGTGTAGTTACTGTCCGACTGCTTTATGTGTGAACACAACAGGGATTATACTGTGCCTGCAGGGTTTGCATGGGATACTTTGCATACAGTTGTCAACATCCTTTCATACTGACCTAACACTGTAGTACCGTATAGTGTACTGGTTCAGTACTGTGACTGTGGTGGACAGTATCCTGGGCTTTAGTCCTATCACTGCTTTACATTTCCATAGTGAGCACAACAGCCTGGTTAGGGGCCAGTTGTGCACATCTGACCATGTTGCATTATGTTCAGATATGAACTACTTAAACCAGGCTTGTCCAACATTGGTAGTGTATTTCACAACATAGGTGTACATTTGCAAACACTAGCGATGTGCCCTAGGCCATTTCTAATGCTAGTCGGAGAGTGTGTTTGTCCTTCGACACACATTGTAAGTGGAGTTTGCCATGGCATATGTCATGGTTAGTATACTGTGCCTCTGTCTACCTGTGACATAACAGTGATACCCAGGGTAACCTACCATCTCCCATCCACTCATCAAGATTCCTCTTGAGGAGAATCGATGAGTGACTCTATGGATAGCCTGTACTGGGAGATTACTCATGAGTGGGGTGGCTTCTGTGTTATGGATCATGCAGTACAGCTTGTCCTATGTATGTCAGTGCTGGGGTTCAGGTCTCTCATGTGCATATCTCACTGCCATTCAGATTATACAAGGCGCAGCATGTTTATTGATTCCAGCTTGGACATGGCTTTATACATCAGGCACAGCTTGCCTCTGGGTGGGCAGTATGGCAGTGTGTGTAGCTGCAGTTTGTTTAATCAGGCAACACATGCCATCTGTGCAAGCTCTTTGATACTCCTGGTGAGGTACTGTTGGGGACTTTACAGTTGATGGAGGTGTCTGCTGAAGTACATCCCACAGGGGCTATTGTAGTCAATTGTAACGCTGATGAAGGAAGACTGCAGAGCCACAATGACCTCCCCTTATCTAGATCTGACAACCTTCATGATTAGGTGGGTATATGGTATGTTTCTGTAAACACTACAGCCACATGTTTGTCCAATGCAGGATATCTATCATATTGTGTCCCCAGGTCTCTCATTACATGTTAAGTACGTAATGGGTTAACACCTATGTGGTAATTGGTGGGCACTTACTGTATATCCACGGGGGTTGGCTATACACTTTTCTGCAATTAGCTTGCTGACATGGCTATGGCACCAGTTGTCTGTTTCTATGTGGCCCTTTTGTGGGATGCTTGTGTCAGCTGGAGGGTCAGATATGGTGGGCAGTTTGTAGTCCTCTGCAAACATGTTCAGACACAGTCCTTCCATGTTGGCCTGTACCTATGGGACATATATACCAAATGAGGGAGGTCCCAGGACCAAGCCTTGTGGGATGCCAGTTATATCTGGTTTGTAGTCTGACATGGCTGCAGCATGTCTGATCATGTCAGTTCTGTCCTTGGTCTGGTTTGCAACCCCTCTACTGACATAGGGGTTTATATTTAAGCTGGTGAGCATATCTATAATGAACACGTAGGGTATTGTATAGAAGCCTTTGCAAGGTCCAGCTACGTTGTGTGGACCACATTGCCCTCATCAATGACCTTAATGACTGTTTCAAATGAGTCAAACATGTTTAGGGGCAGGATCTGCACTTAAGAAAGCCACACTGGGTAGGGTCCGGTGTCAGTAGGTCCCCAATATCTTTATGTCTGCGGTACATGCTGATCCTTTCCATAGCTGTGCAGACCGAGCTTCTCAGGATTCTGGGGTGGAAGTTTTCAGTATCAATTCAGGCAACACCTTTGTTGAGAACGACCACTGTTGTTGTACACTGCTCTTTGGGTACATATCCTGTGGTAAGGCTGACATTGAGCAGTAGTGTGATTTGGCATTCCATTCTTCTTAGAGTCCATGTTGGACTCAGCCCAGGACACCATCTCATACCATTGCTGCTGTGTGTTTTGCTTTGTAGATGCTGGCTTTTACCTCAGCATCTGCAATGTCAGGGGGCCAGCAGTCTGCTGGGATAGATATTTTGCATTCTGGGGGGGGGGGGTTGCACTGCACCTGTCAGGATGTATGTTGGCAATATGTATGTGTGTTTGGTATGTTGTTTGTAATATTTGTGTGATTCAGAGCATATCTGCGAATTCCCAACATGGTTCCTACCATCAGTTGTGGAAGCCTTGGGATTATCCTTAGTGTCCTGTACAATTTGCATCTTCATAGGTTCATAGGTTCATACTAGGCTATCCACCCTAGGGCATTTGTAAGCCTAGCCAGAGTGTGTGTGGCTTTCGCCACCCCTTGCTATGTGAATATTATGGCCATTTATGATTTGCTTTGCTGTGCCTCTGTCTGGACATGACACAGTGAAGACCCCCAGTGTAAATGTACAATCATCCATCCACTTGGCAAGATTCCAGTTGAAGAGTGTCAGTGAGGGGCTCTGCCTAACATTGAGTGTGATTCTGTTCCAGGGTGTGGGGAGCCTCTGGGTTATGTATCTGTCCCTCCAGCATATCCTATTTCATTATTTGTTGAGGTTGACATCTCTCACTCTCACAGCTCCGATGGCTTTGAGTTTTCTGGGGTGGAGCATGTCCATTACTCCTGTGTTGGACATGGCCTTGTACAACAGACATACAATACCTCTGTGTAGGCAGTATGTGACTGCATTCAGCTGGGGTGTCTACAGCCAGGCAGCATATGACATATATTTGAGACCCTTTATCCTCTTGGTGAGGTACCTTTGAGGTCTTTCTAACTGCTGCAGGTGTCAGGTAAGGTACATCCCAAATGAGGCATTGTACTAGATTATGGGTCTGATACGAGAACAGTATAGGGGCACAATGACCTCTGTTGACGTAGATGTGAATCCTTTCATGATACGGTGTCCAATATAGACAGTCTTCCTAGCTACATTGGCAATGTGAGTGTCACATAACAGGTTACTGTCCACTTGTGTCCCTAGGTCCCTGATTACTCCTTCCACACATAATGGTTTACCACCTATGTGGTAATTTGTGAGTACCTTGTTTGGTATTTGGTGAGACATTCATACTGTCCAGTGTCTTCAGGACTGCTGGGTGGGGTACCTGTGTGTGAGAGTGTGGTCTGTAGCATGCTACAGACTGTACAGCAGTCTTGCCTATGGTTAGTTGCACATGGGTGGACTCCAATGCCTTGTGCATTGTCAGTTACCTGGACGTATGGGTGTCTGTGCTGAATATGGATACTCACCCTCCTTTTATGTTTTTTTCCAGGTTTTGGGGCCATAATGCATGATATGTGGTATAACCTGGTAGTGCTGGTGTGCTGTCAGGAGGCTTGCAGCAGGTTTCTGTCACTGCACAGACATCGACGTTCTCCATACTGGGGAGGGCCTCAGGAGCATGCATATTGAGGTTTACACATCTGGCATTGGTCAGCATTACCCTTATGTTTCTTTCCACTTATGTTTTGTAGGGTGGTGGGTTAGTCTTTTCAGCCTTGCCTACGAAAGGCTCTATGGAGGTGGCAAAAGCCTTATCCAATATCCAGACGCCCAGGGGTAACAGGTGCAAGCCATCCCTAGAACAGCTGCGTGGCTTGTCAAGCATGACATCCCAAGCAGACAGACATTGGATCCCCTTGGAATGACACCAGTAATTGTGCCACTTGTTATAACTGATCATTCTGTGTTTGTACTATGGCGTCATTCTTGATGAGGGTAGGATGCTGCAAACGGTCAGTGTCATACCGGCCTGGACTACATAATCGGAGAGCTCATCTATGTCTCTTTTCATGTAGTCCGGGGAGGTACATCTCAGGTCATTCACACCAGCATGGACTATGACTGCATCATATTTCTACTTGCTTTGGGGTGACCTGCATACTTGTGTTATGTGGCGTATTGTAGCAGCCTACAGGCAGCTTATGGTACACTTTCCCTTGTTCAGTCTGGTGTGCAGGACAGCAGCGTGTCTCACTATGGAGTCACCTATTACAACTGTATCAGGCATGTTGTTTCTCCTTCTGGCCTGTGACTGTTTGGCACACCAGCTTTGTGTACTATGTGTTGCATGTGCTATGTTTGGAGGTTGTTTGATTGGTTGTCTGCTTTGGAGGCCTCTGTTGGTGTGGTGTGTTTGTAATTCGGACCTCCGGGAATGTTTTTCTGTGTTTGTCTTTGGTTTGCAGTTGTGATAGGTCTATGTGGGACTGGGTTTGTGGTGTGTGTGGTTACCTTCTCCTCCTGACTAGTTTTGGGAGTACTAAGTTGAGGGAGCTCAGCCTCAAGTTTGGATAGATGGTTGCATCTCTCACATATATTTGTATTTCTTGGGGGGAGTTGAGAGTTGTCTGTGTACTTGGGGCAGGTGTAACATTGCCTCAAGATTCACAGATTCAACTTGTTGTAGCTGGCCTTAGTGGATTGTATGTGTGGACATATTTTATTGCCATACTACTGATCAGTGATTACTTCTTTTTTATGTTTGCTCTATCATGTAGTAGCTTCCTCATTCTCTTGCATGGTTTGGTTATGGCTGGTGTCCACCATGCCAGATGCCTGCGTGTATGGCATTGTGTCTTGTTTTAATTATTTAGGATTGCATAATCCAAGCATTCCTGGCAGTGTTCATAGAATGCCTGTATAACAGGTTCTGAGGTGTGGCCCATATTTTGCACCTGCACAGGGCCTTTAATGGATTCCACATCAGTTTGGAGGAGTGCAACTTTTGCTTTACACATGTTTTTCACTGTGGTTTTCTGGCCAGGGATTGTGGTCAGGATGTGTATATCCAGTGTGATTACTCTATGGTCTGGTCTTACCAGTGAGCAATACACTTCTCATCTTACCATCCAGTACCCATGTTGCTGATTATCACATCCAGTATGCTTACCCCTCTTGTGGAAGTGGTACGTTGTTCCTGGGCATTTTGGTTTATGGATTCTATGAACTTTTGTCCTACAGTGTTGGAGCTAGTATAATGCTCCCAGTCTATGTCTGGGTATTTTCAGTCACCCAATATAATGTGGTTTGGAGGACTTGATATATTCATGTATTCCAACATAGGCCAGGTGCAGTTCCTGGTGTTGGGATGGCAGTCTGTAGCAGGCTATAAACTGGGGGGCAGTTTTAGCCACCGTAACTTGACCATGGCTAGTCCATGCTGCTTCTTGTTGTGGTACCAACATGGGGGTGTGGTTAGCCTTGAAAATTATTGCTAGTCACCCTCCTTTTGTAGCTTGTTCCATGTTTTGAGGCTGTCCAGCACAGTATGAGGTGTAACCTGGTAGTGTTAGGGTGCTGTTGTGAGCCTTGACCCAGTTTTCTGTTACAGCACAGATATCAACATTCTCCATACTGGGTGAGTTTAGACTGCATGCATCTTGCTGTTTAGACTTCTGGCATTGGGTACCATTACATCTAGGTTCTTATCCCTTCTGATACCTATGGAGGTAGGTTTGTGTTTTGAGCCTTACCTATTCAGGGCATGCTGTGGGTAACAACAGCCTTTGCCAGTATCCATACGGCCTGCACTGATAGGTGCACGCCAATCCTAGCAGGTGGAGCATCATGTCATGCTCAGCATGTCATCCCAGGCTTGCACACATTGGATCCCCTTTGACTAACTGCAATACTTCAGCCAATTATTGCAATTGATCATCTCATTGTCATATTGTGGCATGATGCTTGGTGAGGGTAGGATGTTAGTCACGGTCCTCAGGTGTGCATATAGTACATGGTGTTATATTACTTAACACATGGCATTCATGCCTCAGGTGGTGCTGCAGGGCTGCCTCTGTCGGATGCACATATTACACTCCCTGTACATGTTTGTGAGCAGGTCATGTCATTTTAGGCATCCCTGTTATTATTTGAGTGAGTCAGAGGGGTATCATTCCCAGGGTTCCTACTGAGCCAGTGTATGTGCTATGCGTTGCCTCTTTGCCAAGGCCAGGGCATACTGGGCACGCCTCCTTCTGCCTACTGGGGCAGGCTCAGGTTGTTCCTCCTCCGAGTCATGCTCTGCCTGTGATGGCCTTGGCAATGGTGGGGGGCTGTTTGGCCCAGCCCTATGCTGGTCCTGCTGCAGCTGTTTTCGCAAGATCATATTATGTAGCATAGCACATACCATGACAATTTGGGTACATGTAGTTGCTGTGTACTGCAAGGCTCCACCAGATGTGTCCAGACACCGGAACCGTGACTTGAGCAGCCCAAACACATGCTCTATTACATTACATGTTTGTGCGTGTGCCTCATTATGGCGTTCCTGTTCAGGTGTGTGTGCATTTTTGATGGGTGTCATCAGCCACGGCTCCAGTGCATAACCTGCATCCCCCACTAGGTGTCCGTGTGGGATGTCCCCATTGGCAAATGTCTGGTACAGCTGCGTCAAATGCCAGATGTTGGAATCATGGTAGCTCCCAGGGCAGCCAGCACACACATTCATTATTATGCCCTGGGCATCACACACAACCTGGCAGTTGATGGAGGGGAAGCCCTTGCGGTTAATGTAGGCCCTACCCCGCTCACCGGCTGGTGCTATGATGCATATGTGTGTGCAGTCTATTGCACCCACTACCTCGGGGTATTCTGCTATTTGCTGGAAGAGATGCATATTGCTGGCCAATACCTCACGGGCATTGGGGAAATATACATGATCACCGACATGTGCTGACATGGCATCCAGGAACTGGTGCAGTACCCTGGAGGCTGATGCCTGTGATATCCCCATCATATCACCAGTTGGTCTCTGGAAGGTACCTGTTGCTAGTATTCTTAGGCCAACACATACCTTGGTTTCCACTGGGATGGGTTCCCCTCTGTTGGTTCTGTGTGTGAGGCGTGGCCTGCACAGCTCCACTATTTGCTGCAGGAGCTCTCTATCCACTCTATAGCGCTCTACTATCTCCAGCTCATGTAATCCGTGGTAAGTAACCCTGGGCCTGTACACTCTTCTCCATCTCCTCACTGTGGGTTGTCTGGCACCATCTGCATTGTCACCACCCTCAGCAAGTCGCCTATGTCTCATTATGACAGCTATGGCAGCCCCTAACATTTCTGCTCTGAGTTCTGCTTTTTCAGTTTTCACTTCTAATAGCTTACTCCTGTCTTGCAGTGTCTCTTGAGAGAAACATCTTGCACTGCTGTTTGCAGAGTTTTAAGTGTTGGGCTGAGCTACTATTCTGCCTGTCTAATTGCCTGCTTCTAATTGTTTACACCTGCTAGCTCCAGCGGTATTCCCTGCTAGCTTCCTACTAATTCTGTTGCTTCCTTTTTCCTTTCTGTTTCCTCAGGGGGGAGCAGTGTGCATACCAGCAGAAACACGCTCACAGTGGCCTACAAGCGTGCACACATGCTTACACGGTTCAGAATCTGCTTATTCAGGTTAAAATACGTGCACACCAGCGCAAACAGTGTTACAAGTCTGCCAACAGGCTCCTACATGCTCAGTCTGCCCTACACGCGCGCACACTGTCCTACTCGTGCTTCATGGCGCGCACACGTGCGCATGCATGCCCAGCAAGAAACTTTGGTGTAGGCAACAGTGTACACCTTCCATTTCTTGACTTTCCCATGCTTATGTCGTGGCACTCCTCTTTCCATGATATGTGTCTGACATCTGTCATGTAACTCTGACCTCCAATGAACTGCATTTCTTTCTGCCATTCCCCCCTGTGATGTCACCTGTCTCCTACTCTGTTCCTCCCCCTTATGTATCTCTTACACTACTCAGAATGTGCTCATTTGCTATGTGACAGTGGAATTCAGTATCCTAACACTCATTTGCATCAGATTGCCTACTAATGCTTAGTTACATGTCTTAGACTCAGCTTCCCCCCTTAGCAACCACTACACGGTGGCCATGTTGTTTTTGGTCTGCTGGTCCCTGCATTGTAAATCTATGTATTGCATAAAACCCACATTTGTGGGTTTATAACCTTATTTTTTATGTTTTTATATAGAGCAGCCCATTTGCGCGGGGCTGCGCTGCGTTTAAACACCGGCGATCGCCGAAAAAAAAAAATTATTTCTCATATTTGCATCTGGGTACCTTGCCAATGGCCACATATTTGGCCATTGGCATGCTGCCTGACACATATGCACCCTTTATTTGGAGCTGACATGGCTCCATTGTGTTTTTTGCAGAAACGTACTCAGTTGTCAACTGAGTACATTTCTGCAGCTAAACGGCTCTTACACGGGCTGCTTTGGGCTTCCTGGATAGCTAATCTACCTCATTTGCATGCTATTCGGCTGCAAGTGAGGTGATTAGCTTATCCACACCCACTCCATGTAAGAGACGTTTTAGCTGGTCTCTTACACGGACTTTGGGCTGTTCCTGGATCGCGAAGGCTGCATGGAGTCTTACACTACTCTTTGGGTCCGTGCAAGCCTTCGTGAATCCTGCCCAATGTCTTCCATATTCAGGTCATATGCAGCCAATCACCCTTTAAACTATGGACTGAATATACAAACATGACAATTATGCTGTCTTCTTTTTCTGAATATACTCAATGTAATGCTGCATATTTTTTTCTAACGTTGACAAGTATGCTCCAACAAATGGTCTGTGCTGGAGATTCTAAAGAAGATTATTATGTTTTGCAGAGAATGTGGGAAGAGAATTAATTTCTAAAAATACTAACAATGATGGCACAGCATTTGTACTTCAGTCATACAATATAACAGCAGCACTTGGTAACGTCACATTGAACAAATCAATGCTAAACCAATGAAAGCTGTTTCTTCCTTTTCCTCTGCAGTGTATAATAAAGTATTAGGATAAATATAGGGTCACTAGCATTGATGAATGTAGAAATGCAAGCCAGCATGATAGACGCCAACTAGGAATAAAGAAATACATTTCTTTTGAACAAATCTGCAGCCCCTTAATTTTCCTTTTCATATCTAATTATCAATTCTGTCAGTTCTATCATTATGTTATTAATTTTTCTGTGCCAAATGCTATACTTGCAAAATTAAAAAAAAATCAGTCCAGATAAAACATTTCATTTTGAAGGTGGAATGCACCATACATCTTAATTATCCTTATTGCTAAATCTACAACTGTGTAACATAACAGGAAGGATTAACGCATAATGATAAGAATTGTTTCATATATCTAATTCCTCAGTAGGGGATTTCATCTTCCTATAAACCTTACACTGTCAGACTTATATTTCAAAAAGCTTTCCATTTGAGGATTTTGCCTTGTCATTGTTATTTTGGCTTAACCCCTGAATTATGAGGTAAGACAACGGTACACATGGATTTGCAATAAAACCTCAAATCACATCACATGGACATGATTTTTGATAAGGAAATTTCCTGAGACCAAAAATGAGTCTGCCCACTTTATAGCCAAGATAATGCATTAGTATTACTTCAAAATAGCAAGGGAAAAAAAATGCACACAGCATAAAGAAGAAACAATGCAATCTTTGCTAGAGCCAGCCAAGCACAGATTCACTCCTTGTACCACCTCATTCAGTCAGTTCAAAAGGTGGAAAACATGTAGTCATGAAACAAAAGGAGGCATACATCCAACATGTACCTCTACAACTTAAATACATGACAATGGACACTTCTGCCTGTCTAGTGCGGAAGAATTCCATTAGAAAATGTTGTTAGATGTCATTGCATGTGCATTCTGCAGCAACAGTAGCACAGACTTCAAAATAAGAACCTGTGCATGGGGGAGGAAACCTCAAGACTGGAACATTTGCTAGACAACACACTCTTGTTTGAGGGAACCCAGTGCCTGAGACTGCTGCTATAGCGTGTGTTAGTAGAGTACCTGCAAATGTACAATGAACAGAGTACGAAGGATTAGTCCAGACAAAATCACTTTAGCTGGCAGATCTAGGAGACTCTGTCTCTGATGCGCACCCCCCCCCCCAGAGATACAGAAGCCTTGTTGAAGTTTCAAGTAGTTTATTCATCCTTCTACCTACTTAAGTGAATAAACTACTTGAAACTTCAACAAGGCATCTGTATTCATTCCACAGGGAGAGCATCAAAGAGATCTGCTAGCTAAAGTGATTTTATCTACACCAGTTCTTGATACTCACTCTCTTGTTAGTGCTGTCATCCTTTGGGCAACAGGTGGCATTCCAGATCTAACATGAGATTTCTGGATTACCTCTGTTTACAACTATACATTGTACACATTTGTCTATGTTTTTAAGTGTATAAGAATTATTTTAGAAAAATGTCATTAGGCGACATTTTGTAATAATTCAGCAGTAGTGGTTACCACAGAATGCAAAAACAAGAACTCATGTGCATCAGAGAAGATAGATTAAGAATAAAATATTTCATAGATAACACATGCCTTTCTGATAGAGCCCATTGTCAGAGGCTGTGTTCAGCAAATGCCTGTTAACAGATAGTCCAACGACTATACAACACAAATTATACACATTATTGTGAAACCCTGGGACTTACATGTCTGTTAATGTGGCATAGCTTAATGGAATAAGCTGCTAACAAATTTCATCCAACAGTTTTAGCTCTAAATTAATTCTTTCTGCCTGCACTTGCAATGCTGAATAACTCAAAAAGTCACTTAAACCACCAGAATAGTGTTACTGGTTGCCCCCGAGAATGTTTTTTTATATAGCCTTTGTATCATTTGGTTAAAAGATACAATATATTACTAGCTGTCTGCATTCAGTAGTGGAACTGTATGGAGATATTAAAATGCTGGTTACAAAGACCTTTTCTTCATATCTCCCTCTTAACTGTTTGCTGAAATGGTTTTATCCTGCTCCTGACTCCTTCACTATAACAACTGTAACAATGGAACCTGGACTGCTGACAAATCTACATTAGACTTCGGTGACCCTCTTATGCCTGATGTCATTAATATAAGATGCACATTTTATCAGTGTTAAAAGG